>NC_053489.1:685393226-685690724 GCF_905171775.1 Rana temporaria | reverse complement strand
CCCCCCAGGTAGTAACAGGGCAGACACCCCCCCCCCCCCCAGGTAGTAACAGGCAGACACCCCCCCTCCCTAGGTAGTAACAGGCAGACACCCCCCCCCCCCTTCCCAGGTAGTAACGGGCAGACACCCCCCCCCTTCCCAGGTAGTAACGGGCAGACACCCCCCCCCTTCCCAGGTAGTAACGGGCAGACACCCCCCCCCTTCCCAGGTAGTAACGGGCAGACACCCCCCCCCTTCCCAGGTAGTAACGGGCAGACGCGCCCCCCTCCCAGGTAGTAACGGGCAGACACCCCCCCCCCCTTCCCAGGTAGTAACAGGCAGACACCCCCCCCCCTTCCCAGGTAGTAACGGGCAGACACCCCCCCCCTTCCCAGGTAGTAACGGGCAGACACCCCCCCCTTCCCAGGTAGTAACGGGCAGACACCCCCCCCCTTCCCAGGTAGTAACGGGCAGACGCCCCCCCCTTCCAGGTAGTAACGGGCAGACGCGCCCCCCTCCCAGGTAGTAACGGGCAGACGCGCCCCCCTCCCAGGTAGTAACGGGCAGACGCGCCCCCCTCCCAGGTAGTAACGGGCAGACGCGCCCCCCTCCCAGGTAGTAACGGGCAGACGCGCCCCCCTCCCAGGTAGTAACGGGCAGACGCGCCCCCCTCCCAGGTAGTAACGGGCAGACGCGCCCCCCTCCCAGGTAGTAACGGGCAGACGCGCCCCCCTCCCAGGTAGTAACGGGCAGACGCGCCCCCCTCCCAGGTAGTAACGGGCAGACGCGCCCCCCTCCCAGGTAGTAACGGGCAGACGCGCCCCCCTCCCAGGTAGTAACGGGCAGACGCGCCCCCCTCCCAGGTAGTAACGGGCAGACGCGCCCCCCTCCCAGGTAGTAACGGGCAGACGCGCCCCCCTCTTCCCCCAGGTAGTAACGGGCAGACGCGCCCCCCCCCCTTCCCCCAGGTAGTAACGGGCAGACGCCCCCCAGGTAGTAACGGGCAGACAGGCTAGCCCGAAGCCGCAGCATTTCCTAATGTTAAGGCCTAGCTCCGGAGCCGCGGCAATCCGCGGGTCACTGTGTGTGCCGACCCGAATGGGGTGACCCGTTCGGATCAACTGTGATCTGTTGCACCACTAGCTACCAAGCGTGGTTTTTCATGCACCCGAGCAACATGGAAAGTCCAGTTCGGTAGCGCACGTTTGCAGATGCATGGAGGTGTCCATAATTAAAGGAGGAGCAGGGGCGGCTCATCCATTAAGGGCGCACAGGCGCCGCCTTCTCTCGCCAGCCACCCCCTCTTTGTAGAATGGATAGATTCTATTCAGGCGTCCGGGTTTGAAGCACCTGATTAGAGCCAGAGGCTCTAATGGGCGTGGAAAGGTGGATTTGTGGCATGGAGCATTGCGCTGGGAGCCCACCCAGGTGTGTTAGAAAAGCAAATGAATACAGTGGAACCTCGGATTACGAGCATAGTCCGTTCCAGGAGAATGTTCGTAATCCAAAGTACTCGCGTATCAAAGCGAGTTTCCCCACTGAAGTCAATGGAAACCAAAATTATTTGTTCTGCATTGACTTCAATGGCATGCAATACCGCATGCGGCCAGAGGTGGGGGGCCGCCGAAGAACCTCAAACAGCCAAAAAGGCCCGAGAATAGTTCAGCTGGCCTCGGAAAGGCTCAGGAGCTGAGTATTTCCATGTCTTTCTGGGCATTTCCGAATGGCGCTGATCAGCGCCGTTCAACTCGGCTCCCGCGCCCCCCCCCCACCTCAGGCCAAACGCTGTACTGCACACCGCTTTGGCTCGAATCCTGCTCGTTTTGCGAGACAACACTCTCAAACCGAGTTAGGTTTTTTAAATACACAGGGCCAGATTCTCGTAAGAGTGAGTAGCTTTGCGGCGGCGTAACGTATCCGGTTTACGTTACGCCTCCGCAACTTAGTGAGTGAGAAACTTATATAGCGCAACAAATGCGAACTTAATCGCCTCAAGGCTCTGGCATCCAGAGTTAGACGGGCAAGTGCTGTATTCTCAAAGCACTTGCTCCGTAAGTTGCGGCGGCGTAGCGTAAATCGGCCGGCGTAAGCCCGCCTAATTCAAATTTGGAACAGGGGGGCGTGTTTTATGTAAATGTTTGGTGACCCGACGTGATTGACGTTTTTTCCCCAGCGGCGAATGCGCCGTCCGTTGAATTTCCCAGTGTGCATTGCTCCAAAGTACGCCGCAAGGACGTCATTGATTTCGACTTGAGCGTAAATGACGTCCAGCCCCATTCACGGACGACTTGCGCAAACGACGTAACTTTTTCAAATTTCGACGCGGGAACAACGGCCATACTTAACATTGGTACGCCGCACTTACGCCACCATATAGCAGGGGTAACTATATGCTGGGAAAAGCCTAATGTAAACGGCGTAACTTTACTGCGTCGGGCAGGTGTACGTTCGGGAATTCGCGTATCTAGCTAATTTGCATACTCAACGCGGAATTCGACGGAAGCGACACCTAGCGGCCAGCGTAAATATGCAGTTACAATCCGACGGTGTAACACAGTTACGCCAGTCAGATCTACGGGAAATATATGTGTAACTAATTCTAAGAATCAGGCGCATAGACACGACCGCGCAACGCAGAGATACGACGGCGTATCTGGAGATACGCAATCCGAGGTTCCACTGAACCGCCTCCCCTGCCAATCGGGTTGATACCCGTCACCTGATTGACTGAAAGGACAGACCCACAGAGGACACAGCTCGCCGTTGCCTGACCCGCCACCAAGATGGGGTAAGTGCCAGACAGTGGGCAGGCAGGGGGGCGCAGTGAGGCTGCGTTTGATGGGGGCGCAGTGAGGCTGCGTTTGATGGGGTCGCAGTGAGGCTGCGTTTGATGGGGGCGCAGTGAGGCTGCGTTTGATGGGGGCGCAGTGAGGCTGCGTTTGATGGGGTCGCAGTGAGGCTGCGTTTGATGGGGGTCGCAGTGAGGCTGCGTTTGATGGGGGTCGCAGTGAGGCTGCGTTTGATGGGGGTCGCAGTGAGGCTGCGTTTGATGGGGGTCGCAGTGAGGCTGCGTTTGATGGGGGTCGCAGTGAGGCTGCGTTTGATGGGGGTCGCAGTGAGGCTGCGTTTGATGGGGGTCGCAGTGAGGCTGCGTTTGATGGGGGTCGCAGTGAGGCTGCGTTTGATGGGGGTCGCAGTGAGGCTGCGTTTGATGGGGGTCGCAGTGAGGCTGCGTTTGATGGGGGTCCAGTGAGGCTGCGTTTGATGGGGTCGCAGTGAGGCTGCGTTTGATGGGGGCACAGTGAGGCTGCAATAGATTTTTTTTATTTTGTTTGTGCCCCCCCAAGATCTTGAGCACCAGCCACCACTGAGGAGGAGTATAGTCAAAGCTTGTTTGGCTGGGCTTCTTCTATGGATCACGGGAGTGCAGTTCGTTTTGCACTCCTGTGACCTGTTTTCAGCAGGCTGAAGTCCACTCTCTGCTGACGTCGGGGCTGGCCTGGGACAACAATTTGGCCCTGGACTTCATCCAGACCGGCCCACTTTACTCCAAACACCTGATGTTGGCGCTTCAATCATCATGGGCACCATGGTAGTTATGGTGTCGGGATGATTGAAGCGCAATATTTCTATGATTGCATTGTAATATAAAATGAAATATTTCAACTCCCCATAATGCCGAATCGGTGGGAGCCCCGAGCCACCAGATGCCGCATGTCACTAGCCATGTCGCCTGCCACCAGATGCCACTTGTCACCAGACACGGCACTACTACAGGACTTGATGTTCACCTCCACCCCAACTCCCCCCCCCACCCCACACAGAACATGACAGGGGAGGAGAGCCGCCAGCGGGAACCGATCGGGCCAGTAGATGCAGAGCATCGGTGTGTACTACTTCCTGGTGGCGGTGGGACGCACGATGGGGCCGACGTGAGGTCATCGGCCAGAAATTATGCAAGATGCGGGAAGTGACACCTCCTCCTTCAGGCCATCATTACGGGCTGATGACCTCACGTCCGCCCCGTTGTGCGTTCCACCGCCACCGGGAAGTAGTACACACCGAGGTTCTGCATCTACTGGCCCGATCGGTTCCCGCTGGCGGCTCTCAATTCAGAATGATGACAAGCCTGGACTCCTGTACAGTGTCTCAATGCCTTTAACCCTACTCCCTTTGCGTTCCACCGCCACCGGGAAGTAGTACACACCGAGGTTCTGCATCTACTGGCCCGATCGGTTCCCGCTGGCGGCTCTCAATTCAGAATGATGACAAGCCTGGACTCCTGTACAGTGTCTCAATGCCTTTAACCCTACTCCCTTTGCGTTCCACCGCCACCGGGAAGTAGTACACACCGATGTTCTGCATCTACTGGCCCGATCGGTTCCTACTGGCGGCTCTTAATTCTGCACAGTGTCTGAAAGCACAGTGTCTCAATGCCTTTCACCCTACTTTGTCAGTAACGTTCTTTTAGTGGAACAAAAGTTGTTTTCATGCTACACTTAGTTGGCACTGGGTCTCTCTCTCCCTCCACTGAAACCGTCCCACTGAGCCATCGGCCCACCGGGAAACACCTGCTAGGCCCGATGGCCAGAGTATGCCTGGCTGACATCTCGGATGACAGTCCAGGGTATGCGTCATTGCAACAATGGAAGTCCAGGATCTGCCAGGTGCCTGGACCAGCACCCGGCTCTGCCTCTCAGCGAGGCCACCCTCCTCTCAGCGAGGCCACCCTCCTCTCAGCGAGGCCACCCTCCTCTCAGCGAGGCCACCCTCCTCTCAGCGAGGCCACCCTCCTCTCAGCGAGGCCACCCTCCTCTTTTTAGGTCCCTCTTCTGTTTTCCTGGCCCCTCCCTCCTGTTCAGTGAACCCTAAGCAAGCAACTTGCTATGGGGGGAACCCAAGCCCTAGTTACAGCTCCCTGTGTCCATTCAGACATGAAGCCCCGACCCCTCTCTCTCCTGATTGGCCAGCTGACTTTGATTGACGGCAGAAGGGGCCAATGGACCCGCTGCTGTGTCTCGGCCAATCGGGAGGGAGAATCTCGGACGAGTACACCGTCGGATCTAAGGTGCATATTTACGCTGGCCGCTAGGTGGCGCTTCTGTCGATTTCCGTGTCGAGTATGCAAGTTAGCTACGCGAATCCACAAACGTACGTCCGGCCGGCGCATTTTTTTACGTAGTTTCCGTAAGGCTTTTTCCGGCGTAAAGTTACCCCTGCTATATGAGGCGTACTCAATTTTCAAAATTCGACGTCGTTCCCGCGTCGAATTTTGAAAATTTTACGACGTTTGCGAATAGGGCTTTGCGTAGAATTACGTCCACGTCGAAAGCATTGGCTTGTTGCGGGTTAATTTGGAGCATGCGCACTGGGATACCCCCACAGACGGCGCATACGCTGTTAAAAAGATTCTTCAAGACGTATTGACATAAAACACGCCCCCATCTCATCCATTTGAATTGCTATGCCGACACAGATACACTATGCCGCCCTAACTTACGGTGCAAATTCTTTGTGGATACGGGAAATACTCTGTAAGTTACGGCGGCGTAGTGTATCTGAGATACACTACGCCGGACATAAAGAAGCGCCGCGCTACGTGGATCTGGCCCACAGAGTACTTGGGGGGTTTAATATCTCCTGTAACAATAGGTTATCTTTGAGCCATGCCATTGTATTTTTTATTGTTTTATCTATTAGTAGATGAGCACAGTAGTTTATTTTGATTTATATCGAAATACTTCTCAGCCCCTGACTCCCCCCTCCCCCTCCAGCTAAGAGACATATGTCCATGGTCACTTTCCATTCTCTACGTTTCCCAACATCTCTACAGACACGGCCATTGAAAGAAATCCCTCTAAAACTGACTCGCCCCCATGAACGGCCACCCCCCCCCCCCCACAACTGCCTCAACCCCCCCCCCCCTCATCCCACTGGTGCATTGGGGGAACGGGACTGCAGTTATCCCCCCCTCCAACAGGGGATGATGGTATGTGGCTAGAGCAGGTGATCAGTGCAGCAGGTGGGGGAAACAACTGGCACCAACCAAAGCTTTTGTGGCCCCCATTGCAGCAACTGAAAGGCAACATGTCCAACACTCCGAGACAATGAAAAGTTCTTAGCTTTGTTTTGTGTTTTTGTTGAGGGATTAACTTGGATGGGGGTTTAATGAATTCATGGGATGCCCAGAAAGATTTGCATTACTTGGGACACTTATCTACACTTCTTCTGCAGAACGCTTAATGCAGACTATTCCTCCACTCCAGCTCAACTCTTCAGTCACAGCTAGCACATGGTTGGGCCTGACCCTGGGATCAGCCAGGCCTTGGCAAACATACCTTATTGCAGGCAGGCACAGCGGACCCCTATGGTGTAGCAATTGAAATTTCTGGTGCTAGCTGTCCTCTTTGGACTACTAGTCCTCTTTAGGCCCTGCAAGCCCTCCTGGCTGTGGCCGTCTGCCCTCACCCATGACACCACTGGCTCTACATCCATCTCAGATTGCATGCTCCTAATCCGCTCCGGCATGCCTTCCCAGCTTTCCTGGATGTGTAAAACTCACCGACACCTGGTGGATCCCTCCTGGATACTTGCCCGGCAGTACTCTCCACTGTCCTCTCCTGCTTTTGGTCAGGACACCCCAGTGGTTTGTACAGGGGTCCCTTCCACTCCAGGCCAAGGGTCACCCCAGACTGGGGAGCTTCCGCAAAGGCCATGACTAGTACTCCATCTCCCCGTTCTTCCACCCGACATCTCCTCCCCAGCTGGGCTGACCCTGGGTACTTCAAGGAGGCCTGCCCCCTGCCAATCCTAGTTGGGGATTGGTCAGGGCTCCCTGAATCACACCAGACAGCCCCAGCTCTCTTCCCCTTATCTGCTTCTAGAAGCCAGAGGGAGGTAACTAAGAAGTGATGTTGTCTGTGAGTCACCCGCCTACTCTGAGCCACAGATCACAAAAAAACAGACCTAGCTTTTAGCTAGGCCTGCTTAAATGTACCTGCTCTTCAAAAAAACTCCCTATAGCACCTACACTGAGTAGAGGAGGGTGCTACCTCTGCATTCCTAAACAACTTCCCAATTCTCTAAGTTCCCGGTTGCATGTATTATATGTATCCTGTGTCTGACTACTTGTGTGTAGCACCATCTTAGGTAGGTGCTAGGATAATGCCGCGTACACACAATCGGACATTCCCACAACAAAACCGTGGATAATTTTCAGACGGATTCAAACTTGTCTTGCATACACACGATCACACATGTTGTCGGAAATTGCGAAATGTCAAGGACGCAGTCGCGTACGACGGCACAATAAAACAGATGTTCCATACCAAGTGCGCCACCCTTTGGCCTCCTTCTGCTAATCTCGTGTTGGTAGAAATTTGAGAGACGATTCACGTTTTTTCAGCTTCGTGCTTTTCAGTCCATTGCAGCGTGACGAATGTGCTATTTTCATTACGAACGCCAGTTTTACCAGGCTGAGCGCTTCCGTCTCGTATTTTATTCAGAGCATGCGTGGAATTTTGTGCGTCGGAAATTGTCTACACATGCTCAGAATTTCCGAGAACGGATTTTGTTGTCGGAAAATTTGAGAACCAGCTCAAATTTTGAGCAGCACCCCTAATTTTTGTTGTCGAAAATGTCCGATGGAGCCTACACACGGTCGGAATTTCCAACCAAGAGCTCCCATCAAACATTTGTTGTCAGAAATTCAGAGCGTGTGTACGCGGCATAAGTCTAATATGATTTTTGTTCACCTGCACAAAAGGAGAATGGCCAAGGAAATTGACTTGTCTCTCTGCTTAACAGAGAGCTGTGATTGATTAGTATAGCCTGCTTAATGTGCTAAGCTGCTGGTTGGGTCTGCCTCTGGCCAGGAAAGTTCTGGATGAATAGGTGGACACTATGCCAAACACAGCATGAATATTAATGCCAATCCCAGGGATGGTGGCCCTGAGGCATGCTAGGAGAGGGTATTTATTTATTCTTTGGATACACTGAGCACTAGGTCTTTCCTGGAGAGGAGAGTTCCAGTCTGGGAGGGGTCACCCTGCCTCTCCCAGGTACCTGCTGCCATGCGGCCTCAGCTAGGCAACCTGAGGGCCTGAAGTTTAAGCGGTGGTTCACCCTGTTTTACAACATGCTGTCTATTCAAATGCTCTGCAAAAAGAAAGACCAAACGATTTTTTTTTTTTTTTTTTTTTTGGAGTCCTCCTTACCCGTTTGCAGCTCGATGTTTCGACCTGTCAATCAATATCCCCCGCGGGGAATGGGCGTGCAAGTCCATTCTCCCCCGTCCTGTCACTCCAATTTAGGAACTCCTCCGTCGACGCGCTGTGCTGTAATCGCGCGACATCTGTTCTGAGCAGCAGCTGATAGCTCAGGTAATAGTCTGAACAACGGGGCGTGAACTTCTTACGCCGGCCGTTGTTATGGCAACCGTCGCCGTCAACACTGCACATGCGGGGGATCGAGCGGTGAATGCTGGGAGGCCAGCATTCGCCCTATCCCGGAAGAAGACCCTGTCGGCTTCACTATGCCCACAGGTAAGATGGAAACGTCCATCGGATCAGAATCAAATATAACATTTAACGAATTACAGCGCATCGGATGGCTTAACAAGTGGGACACCCTGTTAGTGCTGCAGTGAAGGTAAGAGCTGCGGATTAGAGGGAAAAAAAAAAAACATATCCCGCGGAACCCCCGCTTTAAGGAAAGTGACCCTGGTTCTACAGAGAGCTGGCTGAAGAAGCTGTCTATTGAAGATCTGGTCTCACAGATGAAGAGTGTCACTTGGAAGTTGGAAGGAGGCAACCAGCTGTCCCGGGACATTTTGGGAGTACAGACACCCTAAAGGATCCATAGACTTGGTCTCCTAACCCCTTCTGCTGTCCTATATAGTCAGCTCAGGGTCCAAAAAAGGAACACTGGCTAATGTTCTGAAGAACTTTGTCGGGCTGCTGCTTTTGCATAGGACTTTGCATAGTCTCTGCTAATTTTGGACTGCCAAATACAGGAGCAATCTGCCATAACTGGCTTGTGTTGTGAGGCTCTTTGCCATGCTACTAAGGCACTTTACTCAATCCTGAAACTACTTTGTTGCTACTGCTAATAAGACCTCTGCATTCTGTTATCAGCAAGGACTTCACCGATGCTTAACCGAGAGATCAGTTATGTGTCCTCAGTTGTGAATTAGTTCCATTTCTTGGAGTAGTCCACTGTAGTAAGGTCGCTCCCAGGCCTCCTTCGGTCCTAGAGAACCTCCATGGCCAGAGATAGCTGACATCCTTTTGTATATGGTGGGTTGTGAGGCATGGTGGGTGCAAAGATGGTGAAAGTTATTGGGCGCCTGACACTTCTTGAATGCAAAAGGAAAGTTTTATTTCTCAGTCTTTTTGGGGGGAAAGAGGGTTAGGGCCAGGACACCATTGGGTAATTGCAAGATTAATTGGAAAACTCTGAGACTTCAACAGGACGACAGCCATGCAGGTAAAGGCATCCAGCGAAATGCCGCACGTGCAGGAATGCTGTCTCCTATGGCAACAGGCTTTAAAGTGGTTGTAAACCATTTACAACCACTTTTACCTAAAGGTAAGCCTAGATTAAGGCTTGTCTGTAGGTGCTTAAAATATCTCCTAAACCTCTACAGTTTAGGAGATATTTGCAAAAGAGACGGGCGCCGATGTCTACGACGCAGGCACACTTTAGAAACGGCAATCGTGCAGTTACTGGTGGCTCCCGCGCGCATGCGACCAATCACAGCGCCGGAGCCGCGATACCCGGAAGGAAGAGGCTGAAAGATGGACGCTTTGTGGAACAGGGGACAGCGGTGACATCGCAGGCTTCGGTTTCAGGTAAGTGACACATAATGGGCTACTATGCGATGCACGGAGGTATCCTCAAGCGTCACCCCCCCCCCCTTCTCTTCTGGGTCCCTAGCTTGGCACTCTTGATGCCTCTCAAGCTTCACCCCACTGGCCTGCTCGGTCCCTGGCTTGACACAAGGCTGCTCTGCAAGTGTTGCCTCTGCTGGTTGGGTCCCTGACTTGATTCCCACTGAAGTTTCCCAATTCTTCACCATCCCCAGTTGGTGAGAATGCTGCTCCGGTACTTCAGCTACTCGCTGTGGTCCCTGGTAATAAGGCGGACAGATCCTTACTGGCGACAGCTTCTCTTCTACCTCCGACCACTACAGGTCTCCGGCCGCCAGAACCGTCTAATTCTGGTTGGACTGCAAGCCGCAATCCCAACCCTATGCTGCGCTCTCGCTTCTGGATAGGCCCCTTAGACAGCCTAGCAGTCAGATCTGTCCGGTATAGGCCCAATCTCTGACCTAGCAGCTCGGGCAATACAACACATGTCCACCCAGACAGCCGTCCAGGTGAAACAGAACATGGATCACCTGACTTCACCAGAATACATAGGCTCTCCCAGTAGGCCAAAGGATTAAAGAAAACCCTTGCCCATTGTCTGAGATAACCCATATATCCATAACCTGATATTCAGTTGCCCTTCTCATATCTAGTACCACCAGGTACCCGGCCACCTAGTGGTAGAAGAAAAAAGTGCAACAATGCCAAACTTGGGGAGAAATCAATAGCACTTTATCAATCAATCAGAATAATTACTACTGGTAAGTAAATTTCTGAGGAGCAACCCTGCCTAAACTCCAGGGTGCTACACCACGAAGTCCCCCTTCCCTATCCAAGTTCTCCAAAAATTATTCAACAAAAACAAATCCTCCTAGACTTGTCATTGAAGACAATGAGCGGAAGTGTTTGTGTGTGTGTGTGTGTGTGTATGCACCTGACTGTGTAAATCTACCTTGTGTTTGGCTGCGCGGCATTGTGGTGAAGACGTGGGCAACACACCAGTGGCTCCTACAGGGGGTAGCGCTACAAGTGTACCAAGCCCAGTGACGTCTACCGTCTGTGCTTGCCACCCACCTTGACCTCGGCTTGTTCCTAGTGTTCCTTCAGTCTCCTGCCGTTTTCACTCTGCACACGCGAGTGGTTTCTGCATCCTCAGCAGTGCGTAGCTGGGGACACGACTTGGTTCCAGCTTGCGCAAGTCCACTCCACAATCAGAAGCCCTGGTAAAGAAAGCAGGCTAGGGCTTAGACCAGGGGTGGCCAACCAGTGGCCCGCGGAGCCCTCTGATGTGGCCCGCGACCTCCTGCTCTGGAATGGTGGGTTGGCAAGCCCAGATCGCAGGTTGCTGACCCGCCATACCACAGAATCAGTGTTGTGAATGAAGCTGGTGGTAGAGGAAGAAAGCGGCTGCGGAGCAGAGCCCCATAAGCCAATGCTTCCTCTACAGCGCCGGCTTTTGCCACAGGTGGAGTCTATGGCAAAGTTCAACTAACCCGCAGGATAGACACAGGTGCACTATGCTGCACCCGCGGTTTGGGTAAATCGCAGCACATCAGTGTGAAAGCAGTCTTGGGCCCTTTACACACGATCAGCCCGACCAAATGGGACCCTTAATTCACCTCTATAGAGCGACAGATGCCTGTTTACACCTGCCTACCTCCAATCAGAAAAACAGAGGGGAATTTGTCCCCTTTCATCTGGGCGGATCGGAGGGCCTATAGAGTAGCCGTGACCTGTCATCCACCCGCTCCGCTCATTGTGGCCCTCGACTGGTTACCAACTTGCTTATGTGGCCCTTGCTCTTCAAAAGGTTGGGCACCCCTGGCTTAGACTCTGTGCCCTGGCGATCTACAAGGGCTCACTATCACAGACTTCTGATAGTTTGCTTAGGCCATGAGCTCCTCAGAGACATTGCAGCCTCTTCTGGAACTGTTTCGATGTTTGATTCAGAGTTAACATCCAGCAGGCCTATCCAGAGTGGGCTGTGCAATGTCCACAGGAACGTTCCTCCTGTTTTTGACAAGCTGCAGGTTATGTCCACTTACCCTCCCTCCATTCCTGCTTGGGTTCCTGTTGCTCTGGCTCCCTTTTGTTCCTCATGTGCCCAACGGTCTTTTGAAACTCCAGCTGCCTCCGCCACCTCACTTTTCTGGTGATCCAAAAGGTTGTCAGGGCTTCATCAACCAGTGCTCGATAAATTTTGAGCTAGCGGCATTTTCCTACTGATCGCTCCAAGGTGGCACACATTGCTCCTTTCCAGTGAGGCTCTGGCTTTGGCCTCACCACAGGGAGTGTCAATATCCTACCATTTCCAGTCGTACTGCCTTCCAGCAAGCTTTCTGTAAGACCTTCAATGTGCCAGACAGGGCCTCATGCTGGAGCACTTCTTTTGGCTTCACCAAGGAAGCATGACTGTTGGTTGATAACGCAGGTCAATTTCGCACCTTGGCACTCCACACCGTATACTAATTTAAATTGATCACAAGAACCTCCAGTACCTGCAATCTGCTCGACGTTTGAATCCCAGACAAGAGCGATGGGCTCTCTTTTTTTGCCAGGTTTAACATTGGCATTACCTTTCGGCCTTGTTCAAAAAAAGGCTATGCTCATGCCTTGTCCAGATCCTTTGACATTGCTGACTGAGTTACATTCTTGGCAATCATATCCTGGCCACAACCCAGCTTCAGTCTTCACATGTCCCGCCCTGAAAGACCTTTGTAGTTCCTGCCCTTTGAGTTTTAGGTTTGCTCCATTTGTGTGCAGTCTATATCTTCCACATCTACTCCAACAGATTTTCTTTTACTCCTACCTATTCCAGCTGAACCTTGGCATTGCATCTCCATGGACTTTATCGCTGGAACCAGGCTCCACCATGATCTGGGTGGCTGTGGACAGGTCTTCCAAAACATTTCACCTAACTCCACTTCCAGGACTACCCTGGCTTCCATCTTCATCAGGGAAATCTCTCGTCTTCATGGTATGCCCTCACACATCATCTTCGATAGGGAAGTTCAATTTACAGCTCGCTTCAGGAAGGCTTTGGCCTCATCCTTTAAAAACAAGTCGGAATTCTCCGGGGTCTTTCACCTGCAGTCAAATGGGCAAACTGAAATGGTCAACCAGAATGTTGAATGGTATCTTTGTGCCTTTAATTTCTGCCCATCACGATGATTGGGTAGACCATCTACCCTGGGCTGAGTTTGCCCTCAAATCACGCTAATGCCAGAAGTTTTCCGTCTCCCTTTTTCACGGTGTATAGTCGTCATCTTTCATGATCCTTCAATTCTATCTGGGCAGACGTTCCTAAATATTTACATCTGGCAGCTTCCAGATACAAAGTAGCTGTAGATCGCTGCGCGAGTCCAAAATTCCAACCTGGCGACAAGATTTAGCTCTTATCTGTCTCCGAGAACCCTCTATGAAATTTGCCTTATTTCATTGATCCCTTTACAATCCTTTGCCAGGTTAATCCTGTCGCTTTCATGCACCACCTCCCTTCACATTTGAGGATCCCTACATTGTCCTACATTTTTCGCTCTTTAGGCCGTACATCAATAGGTTTTCTTATCCTCTTTTGTCATCCTTCTCCAGCAGTCATTATCACAAATCCGTATATAAAAAAGCAAATCTTGGATTCCAAATTCTCCAGGGGGAGGCCTTTATATCTAGTTGACTGGAAGGGATAAGATCCTGAGGAAAGGTGTTGGATTCCTTCTACTGATGTTTGTGCCCTCATTTGGTGAAACCCTTTCATCAGAGGTTTCCTCTCAAACCCGACCCTAAACGGGAGGGGAGGGGGGGGAGGAGGGTGCGGTCACATTTTTAGCCTTCAGTTTTCCTTCCTGTGTAATTCTTACTTCCTTGCTGCAATGCTTCTCCTAGACCTGTATCTCCTTCACATGATGTGTTTGGCTTCTATGCTCACCTGTGTGTGCCACATGCTATTCTGTGGGTTTACATTTCCTTCCCTTTGCTTGCCTATATAAGACATGCTCAGTGTAGCCTGCATTGCCTGAGCAACGTCACGGTTCTCTGAGCTGCCGTTTGCTTACTATTACATGTATCCTGTGTCTGACTACCCGTGTTCTGACCCCAGATTCGTCTACAGGCTGTGCTTGTCTGAGCTCTTCCAGACCTCTGCTTGTATCTGGTTTTCCTTCAGTCTGCTGTTTGTACTCGGCACATGCGAGTGGTCTCTGCATCCCCAGCTTGGTGTACCTGGGGGGCCGCAACCTGATTCCAGCTTGCTGCAAGTCCATCCTCGTCATCGGGGACTCTGGTGAAGAAGTTGAGGTTTAGATTCCACACCCTGGGGAACCCTAAGTTGGTGATCAACAAGGGCTCACCATCGCAGACTCCTGACGAGTGCGTTATGAGTAGCTGGATGCCATCGTGGTGAATGGCCACATTCATTTGTAGTTACTGCGAACAGGTTGGGTTTGCTTCAAATCCATGCTCAATCCCGACCTCCTCCCTACCCAGGACCTTGTAATCTTCTATTGTGTTAGTTAGTACAGGGTTTGACAAATTTTCTTGGAATCTAGGAGCCAGCTAAAAAAGTTAGGAGCCAGAAAACGTGCCCCATCCCGACGAGCTCGCGCGCAGAAGCGAACACATATACGCGAGTAGCGCCCACATATGTAAATGGTATTCAAACCACACATGAGGTATCGCCGCGATCGTTAGAGCGAGAGCAATAATTCTAGCTCTAGACCTCCTCTGTAACTCAAAACATGCAACCTGTAGATTTTTTTTTTTTAAACGTCGCCTATGGAGATTTTAAAGGGTAAAAGTTTGTCGACATTCCACGAGCGGACACAATTTTGAAGAGCGACATGTTGAGTATCAATTTACTCGGCGTAACATTGTCTTTCACAATATAAAAAAAAATTGGGATAACTTTACTGTTGTCTTATTATTTTTATTTTAAAAAGTGTATTTTTTTCCCCCAAAAAAAGTGCGCTTGTAAGACCGCTGTGCAAATACGGCGTGACAGAAAAGTATTGCAATGATCGCCATTTTATTCTCTAGGGTGTTAGAATAAAAAATATATATAATGTTTGGGGTTTCTAATTAGAGGGAAGGAGAGGGCGGTGAAAATAGTGAAAAATTACATTAGAATTGCTGTTTAACTTGTATTGCCAACGGCCACCACCAGATGGCGCCAGCTCACAGAAGGAAGAGCTTTGGGACTTCACAAGGCCGCAAAGCCACGGCCTCAATTACCGGCCGTCGCGGGCCTGCCGCGATCGCGCGGCGGGGACGCACAGAGACACAAGATCCTGTGCCTCTGTGCTCCCCCGCCGCGGCCTCAATTACTGGCGGGCGCCAGGTCAGAATTTCTTGTCGCAATTGCGACCTGGCGCCCGGATATTGTCGACCCCTGTGTTAGTACATGCAGTGTGTAAATGACACCCTTACTGCCATAACACATGGAGTTTTAGTAGGGGGGTGAATGGGTACTGATCCCCGTACTACAATATACCCCCACAGGACAGGAAAATTACGTTTTCTTGCTTGACAACACACAAATCATGTCGGTGTCACCCACTAATCTTCAGATCTCTTCAATTTCTTCAGATAAATCCATTTCCTCTGGGTAACTTAGTTTATTAAATGTTCAAATAATACAAAGGAGGAAGAAATATTCCTGACGCAATGTTTCCACAGATTATTAAATGTCCCTTATTTCCCCAGATAGAGAGATTATTGTCAGGAATCCTCCCATGTATTATCTGCGTTCCTCTGTATAATGATTCCCATAACTACGTGTTTCGAGCGGTCTATAGATGGATCAAAATTCAGCCAGTTCAGCGGGGACTGGCCAAATTTTAATCCATGTATGGGCACCAGGGATGGGCTGACCCATCGGGCACTGCCCCATGAGAGGATCTGCATCACGGCTGTAATAACGCCGCTCACTGCGCTCTGCTCCCGCCGGCCCCTCCTTCCCTCCCGTCCACCCCAGGTGCTTGTACAGTACTTGACATCACCTGGGACAGATGAGAAGAGAGGGGCCGGCGGGGAGCAGCGCGCTGTGAGCAGTGTTTATCAATACAGGCACCAGGTGAGGCGCTCGCTGTGCACTATTTAATTTTTTTTTTTTTTTACTGCAGTCTGGAGGCACCATGGCTGCCATCATGGCAGCCAGTACAGATTTAGGGGGCTCGGGCCCCAACAGGACTGCAGGAGGGCCCATGCCATGAAACTCTCCCAGTTTCCCAGTGTCCTCCACACCCATGGTGTCCCCCCCCCCCCCAATGTCCCCCTGAGTCCTCCTCCCCCCCACTGTGACCCCCTGTGTCGTGCCCTGCTGTGTACTTCCTGATGTGCCCCATGATATGCCCTACTGTGTGACCCATGCCCTGTGTTGTGCCCTATTGTGTGCCATTTGATGTGCCTTACTGTGCGCCTCATGATTTGCCCTGTGCCCTACTATGTGCCCAGTGATAAGCCCATAACCTGCCCTGCTTTGCTGCCCCCCTGTAATGTGCATTAGTGTGCCCTGCTGCTCCCCATGTAGCATGTGTGCAATATGTAGATGGGGCTTTATGTAGGTGAGGCTTGAGTGTGGGCAGAGACACAGGGGTCCCCATGATCTTCGATTGCCCGGGGGCACCACGAGTTGTCAGTCCGCCCCTGAAGGGCACTGTGGTTGTGCAGAAGTCCCAACTACTGATCAACTTCTGTACAACAGCCCTGCTGGAAATTTTCTCTCGATCAGCTCTGCAGTTAGTCTGCCCACTGTCTGAATACAATGACACAATGTGTGGATGGGGAAATTGGGTTACCTTTTTTTTTTGTTCAATGCACTGGTTGAACAAAAAAAAGTGACTCGTGTATGGCCAGTTTCAGTCCCAGCCTCGACCCTGTGTAGGAATGTACAGAACTGGTCATATTGGTTAAGCAGTATAAGATACTTTCACTTTAATTTCTCTCTTCTGCTCTCAGGAATGGCATCTGCGGATCTGAAGAAGGAGCTGGAATGTTCGATAGAGACATGTGGAAGAAGCAATAGTGGTGCGGAGGAAGCGCAGAGACCTATGGAAGGATCAATGGCGGCGCAGAGACATATGGAAAAATCAATGGCGCAGAGACAGATGGAAGAAACAATGGTGGCGCAGAGACAGATGGAAGAAACAATGGCGTTGCAGAGGCATATGGAAAAATCCATGGCGGCGCAGCGACATATGGAGCAATCCATGGCGGCGCAGCGACAGATGGGAGAATCGATGGCGGCGCAGCGACATATGGAAGAATCAATGGCAGCGCAGAGACATATGGAAGAATCAATGGCGGTGCAGAGACAAATGAAAGAAATAATGGCGATGCAGAGACCTATGGAACAATCAATGGCGGAGCAGAGATATTTGGAACAATCAATGGCGGAGCAGAGATATATGGAACAAGCAATGGCGGTCCAGAGACATATGGAAAAAACCATGGCGGTCCAGAGACATATGGAAGAAACGATGGCGGCACAGAGACCTATGGAAGAAACTATGGCGGCGCAAAGACAAATGGAAAAAACAATGGCGGTGCAGCGACATATGGAAGAAACGATGGCGAGGCAGAGACAAATGGAAGAAACAATGGCATTGCAGAGATATATGGAAGAATCAAGGGCGGTGCAGAGACAAATGGAACAAACCATGGCGGTGCAGAGACATATGGAAGAAACCATGGCGGTGCAGAGACATATGGAACAAACTAGGGCGGCGCAGAGACAAATGGAAGGAAGAAACAAGGCCGGCGCAGAGACCTATGGAAGAAACGCCGGTGGTGCTACTGCCGAGACGTATGCAAGAAATGCTGGCGTTGCCGAGGCGTATGCGAGAAACGCTGGCGTTGCCGTTACCGATGCATATGGAAGAAACACTGGCGTTACCGATGCATATGGAAGAAACGCTACCGTTACAGATGCATATGGAAGAAACACTGCCGTTGCCGAGGCATACGGAAGAAACAATAGCGGTGCTGAGACATATGGAAGAAACCCTGGGAGTGCCGAGACATATGGAAGAAACCCCGGGGGTGCAGAGACATAAAGAAACCATAGTGGTGCAGAACGAGGGGGGAAATAGGGGGACTTTATATGAAGCACACACCCGGGAGTGAACGAACCAATAATTATATAGTAATGTTTAATGTGGAACATGGGAACCTACGTACACATAGGGCAGTAAAAAATTGTATATAATATTCTCATATGTGTATGTAGGTTCCCATGATCGACATTAAACATGTATTACTATATAATTATTGGTTCGTTCATTCCCAGCTGTGTGCTTCATATAAAGTCCCCCTATTTCCCCGCCACCCCCCTGTCCCCCTCCCCCATTTTCCATTAAATCAGCGATGGAGGTATATGAACCCACCAGTCATTGCCTCCATTTAAAGTCCCAACCTTTTTTTCCCCCTTTTTTTTTTTTCAATAGTGGTGCAGAGACATATGGAAGAAACAACGGCAGGGCAGAGACAGGAATAGAAAGAAAACAGAAAGATCACAGAGAACGTTCTCCGAGCATGCAGAGCACACGTTGCTTTCATAGGTTCCCTAAAACGAAAAAAAAAAACTGTCACCACTTCATACTTCATTGCCTTCTCTGAACCGTTACTAAAAGAAGATGAAATACTAGATATAAAGTCACTGAGCATGTGATAAGGACACCACCACACTTCCTTTTTGTATTTGTGAATGTACATTATATACAAGGTATCTATCTACTTTATCTATCGTTGGTTGAACATTGGACTTTTTCAACTTATGTTGTCTCATTGTCACTATTAGGAAGCCCGTTTAACATTTTAACTATAATGGAAGCTGGTTGACCACTGTCACCATCAGGAAGCCAGCCCACCATTGTCACCATCAGGAAGCCAGTCCACCATTGTCACTATAAGGAAGCCAGCCCACCATCAGCGAGCCAGTCCACCATTGTCACCATCAGGAGGCCAGTCCACCATTGCCACCATCAGAAAGCCAGTCCACCATCAGCGAGCCAGTCCACCATTTGCACCATCAGGAAGCCAGTCCACCATTGTCACTATAAGGAAGCCAGCCCACCTTTGCCACCATCAGAAAGCCAGTCCACCATCAGCGAGCCAGTCCACCATTGGCACCATCAGGAAGCCAGTCCACCATTGTCACTATAAGGAAGCCAGCCCACCTTTGCCACCATCAGAAAGCCAGTCCACCATCAGGAAGCCGGTCCACCATTGTCACCATCAGGAAGCCGGTCCACCATTGTCACCATCAGGAAGCCGGTCAACCATTGTCACCATCAGGAAGCCGGTCAACCATTGTCACCATCAGGAAGCCGGTCAACCATTGTCACCATCAGGAGGCCAGCCCACCATTGTCACCATCAGGAGGCCAGCCCACCATTGTCACCATCAGGAGGCCAGCCCACCATTGCCACCATCAGGAAGCCAGCCCACCATTGTCACCGTAAAGAAGCCAGTCCACCATTGCCACCATCAGGAAGCCAGTCCACCATTGTCCCTATAAGGAAGCTAGGCCACCATCCTAAAAAGAGTGCCGGGTGGAAGTTGGCAGGAGTCTGTGTGGCATTGTGAGCATTAACCTCTCCCATGACTGAAGTTTGTCCGGTTGATGCTGGAAGGAGGAATTCCGGTGATATTGTGACATTGTTCGTACTGACCTGAGCTCAGGGTCCTAGTGACTGTGTGCTGTTTCCTTCGGGTTGAAGAGCCAGTGGTAGTCCGGACTGGAATTACGTTTTAGAAAAAAAAAAAGGAACTCCGTTCTGTCATCTGTACTTTCTCCTCCATAGACATTGTTCAGGGAGGCTTAATAAAGTAGAGTGTCCTCCTGCAAATATTCAATGAATCTGGAGTATTCCATATCACCCTGCACCCTATCCCAGTTCCCCAGCAATAAAAATCGTAAAAAGACATCCCCTAGAGTCATTACTGAGCCAAGAATGAATGAGCTATTGTTGTGTGCCTGGCTGCCTCTGCACTAGTTTTGGGTAAGAACAGGTTAAGCGGCTTCTTTTCATGGGTAGCGCTACATTGGGTTTGGAGTAGGGTTGTTCCGATACTAGTATCGGTACCGATGCTGAGCATTTGCCCGAGTACTTGTACTTGTACTCGGGCCAATGCTGCGATGCTTCACCCGATACCTGGGCAGTCAGGGATGATCGGTGCGGCCGGGGGAGTGACAAACACTGATCCCCCTGTAAAGATTTCTATAAAGCCTGACAGCTTCTCCCTGGGCCCCCCCTCCCCCTTTCAGCTGCTTTAGTGAAATCTTTACAGGGGTGATCGGTGCTTGCAACTCCCCCCAAAGCCGCACCGATCACCGCTGACTGTATCCTTCTCCAGTCCCTGCTCCGTACTGCTGCTGTCCTCCGTGCTCCGTGTCCCCCTCAATTTGTGCTACTCTCCCCGTCCGTGTCCGTGCCCCCCTCCATTGTGCTGCTCTCCTCGTCCGTGCCCCCCGTCCCCCCTCCATGCTCCCGTATCCCCCTTCATTGTGCTGCTCTCCGTGTCTCCCCTCCGTGCTCCGTGTCCCCCTCCATTGTGCTGCTCTCCCGGTCTTCAATCCATGCCCCCCTCCATTGTGCTGCTCTCGCAATCCCCTCTTCACTCTGTGTCACCCTCCACTGTGCTGCTCTCCTCGTCTGTGCCCCACTTCGTGTCCCTCCTCCATTGTGCTGCTCTCCGTGTCCCCCCTCCATGCTCTGTCCCCCCTCCATTGTGCTGCTCTCCCTGTCCGCGATCCGTGCCCCCCTCCATTGTGCTGCTCTCGCACTCCCCGCTTCGCTCCGTGTCCCCCTCCATTGTGCTGCTCTCCCCGTCCTTGCTCCCCTCCATTGTGCTGCTCTCCCTGTCCGCGCTCCTTGTCCCCCTCCATTGTGCTGCTCTCCCCGCTCCGCATCCCCCCTCCATGCTCTGTGTCCCCCTCCATTGTGCTGCTCTCCGCGTCCCCCCTCCATGCTCTGTCCCCCTCCATTGTGCTGCTCTCCCTGTCCGCGATCCGTGCCCCCCTCCATTGTGCTGCTCTCGCAATCCCCACTTCGCTCTGTGTCCCCTCCATTGTGCTGCTCTCCTCGTCCGTGCTCCACTACATGTCCCCCCTCCATTGTGCTGCTCTTCCCCTCTGTGCTCAGTGTCCATGTCCTCCTCTGCCCTCTCTGTCCTCAATCTGTCAGGCTGTAAACCCGGCTCCTTCTTTTCCGAATGAACAGAGTCAGTGATCACTGACTCTGTCCATTCATATAACTGAAACATCGTAACTGGTATTTACGGTGCTTCAGTTTATGAATGGAGAGGAGCCGCCGTCTTCTCTCCATTCATTTTTAGTGCAGCTGAGAAAAGGGACTGGGGAATCTGTGTCCTTAGTCCCTGTCTCAAAGGTGAGATGTCAGGGGTCTGTTATGACCCCTGACATCTCACCAAAGCCCCCCAACAGGGCTAAAATGATAAAAAAAAATTGTAAAAAATGTAAGTAAAAAAATACACTGACACCATCCACTCCCCCTGCCCCCCCCCCCCATCCCCCTAAAAAAAAAAGGGAAAGAAAACGTAAAAAATAAAATACTGTCACATGTATTCGGTATCGGCGAGTACTTGGGAAAAAAAGTATCGGTACTTTGTACACGCTCTTAAAGTGGTATCAGGACAACCCTAGTTTGGAGAATAACCGAGATATTGCCATATGTCCAGCAGACAAAGGGGGAGGAGGGGTTTTGATTATAAAGAGGAAATTAATAGGATACGGGGGGGGGGGGTGGAAATACAGTGGAACCTTGGATTACGAGCATTCTCCTTTCCAGGAGAATGCTCGTAATCCAAAGTACTCGCCTATCAAAGCGAGTTTCCCCATTGAAGTCAATGGAAACCAAAATAATTTGTTCTGCATTGACTTCAATGGCATGCAATACCGCATGTGGCCAGAGGCGATGGATCATCGGAGACACTCAGAGGACCCCTCGGAAAGGCTTGGGAATGGAGTATTTCCAAGATTTTCCGAACTGTGCCGTTCGGCTCCGGCGCCCCCCACCTCAGGCCAAATGCGGTATTGCACACCGATTTGGCCTGAATCCTGCTTGTCTTGCGAGTCGGGATTTAAAAAAAAAAATACAGCGCTCGTATTGCGAAAGGCTTGTTAACCACTTAAGACCCGGACCTTTAGGCAGGTAAAGGACCTGGCCAGTTTTTTGCGATTCGGCACTGCGTCGCTTTAACTGACAATTGCGCGGTCGTGCGACGTGGCTCCCAAACAAAATTGGCGTCTTTTTTTTTTTTACACAAATGGAGCTTTCTTTTGGTGGTATTTGATCACCTCTGCGGGTTTTTATTTTTTGCGCTATAAACAAAAATAGAGCGACCATTTTTGAAAAAAAAAAACTATTTTTTTTTTACTTTTTGCTATAATATCCCCCAAAAACATACAATTGTTTTTCCTCCGTTTAGGCCGATACGTATTCTTCTACCTATTTTTGGTAAAAAAAAAAACGCAATAAGCGTTTATCGATTGGTTTGCGCAAAATTTATAGCGTTTACAAAATAGGGGATAGTTTTATTTATTTTTTACTACTAATGTCGGCAATCAGCGATTTTTTTTTATTTTTTTCTTCTTCTTCTTCTTCCGTGACTACGACATTATGGCGGACACATCGGACAATTTTGACACATTTTCACAGCAAAAAATGTATTGTTTACTGTGAAAATGACAATTGCAGTTTGGGAGTTAACCACTAGGGGGCACTGAAGGGGTTAAGTGTGACCTCATCAAGGGAGCTGCGGTGGCTCAACGCGATTGGCTCTGCGCTGACAAGCCATTCACCTCTGCAGCTAGGGGCTCGGCTACATGTGAATTGAGTTTGGTGGTCTCAGCCCGGCTCCCGGTGGGTGTGCTATGCGAGGTAAGCCTGCGCTTAGTACGCCCACCCCCCTCCCACAAAAACCACCACACTTGCACGCACTCGAAATTGGGTTAACATGCACGCACTTTGACCACGCGGTCTCTAAAAAGAGAGGCGAAGGACTAACGGGGCTGGTTGAGCGGGCAAATCCTCTCACTCCCTTATAGGGAGTCCCTCTGCCCCGTTGGGCTTCAAAGCGGAGCAGGTCGGGCGGGCTGTGTGGGAGGACCCCCTCACCCACCCGCCATTGCCACCCGGGGCATGGAGAAAGGTGGCAGATTGCCTCTGGGGGAGGCCTGCCTACTCCCAACTCCTGCAGTCCGGCTCCTCTCTCGAGCACAGGCACAAAATACACTTAAAAAAAAAAAAGTGTGACCTCATCTGTGTTTTTAACTGTAGGGGGTGGGGCTTAAAGGGCCACGTACAGGTACGTGGATGTGCCATTCTGCCGACGTGTGAAGGGGTCCTTAAGTGGTTAACCACGTTACTCGCAATTCCGAGGTTCCACTGTACCACGAAATGGATGAGAAGTTGGGAGGTAACCCAATAGTGAAGTTCATAAAGGGATTGAAGGATCTGGTAAAGCAAGCCAGTGATGATGGAGTTCTTGGTCCCTTTGGGAAGCAGCATGCCTACAATTTATTGTTTCCCCACTATAGATAAGGATCTGGATAGACCCCCCTGGGAAGACCCATAGTGGGTGGGCCCAACTCGATACATGCTAGGATCGGAGAATGTGTTGACTACGATCTACAACCGATCGTAATCAATATGCTGGTCTTCTTAGAAGATGGGAAGGATGTGATCAGGATCCCGGAAGTGGGAAAAGATACAATATTTGCCCCTATTGATAGAACCTCCATGTACACCAAAAACATATGAAACCCGATGGAACGGAAGCGGTAAAATGGGCTCCAAACAAGGATTGGCGCAATTAAATTAACCACTTAACCCCCGGACCATGTTGCTGGTCAAAGACCAGAGCACTTTTTGCGATTCGGCACTGCGTCGTTTTAACCGACAATTGCGCGGTCGTGCGGCGTGAATCCCAAACAAAACTGGCGTCCTTTTTTTCCCCACAAATGGAGCTTTCTTTTGGTGGTATTTGATCGCCTCTGCGGTTTTTAGTTTTTGCGCTCTAAAGTTATAGCGTTTACAAAATAGGGGATAGTTTTATGGCATTTTTATTATTATTTTTTACTAGTAATGGCGGCGATCAGCGATTTTTTTTTTTTTTTTTTCTTCCGGTACTGCGACATTATGGCGGACACTTTTGACACATTTTTGGGACCATTGCCATTTTTATAGCGATCAGTGCTATAAAAATGCATTGGATTACTATAAAAATGCCACTGGCAGTGAAGGGGTTAACACTAGGGGGCGGGGAAGGGGTTAAGTATGTTCCCTGGGTGTGTTCTTACTGTGGGGGGTGGGGACTCACTAGGGGAAATGACTGATCTTCTGTTCATACATTGTATGAACAGAAGATCGGCATTTCTCCCCTGACAGGACCGGGAGCTGTGTGTTTACACCCACAGCTCCCGGTCCCCGCTCTGTAACGAGCGATCGCGGGTGCCCGGCGGCGATCGCGCAACCTTTTACCCTTAAAAATCTCAATAGGCGACGTTTAAAAAATTCTATAGGTTGCATCTTTTGAGTTACAGAGGAGGTCTAGGGCTAGAATTATTGCTCTCGCTCTAACGATCGCGGCGATACCTCGCTTGTGTGGTTTAAATACCGTTTTCATATGCGGGCGCTACTCGCGTATGCGTTCGCTTCTGCGCGCAAGCTCGTCGGGACGGGGCACTTTAAAAAAAAAAAAAATTTTTGTTTTCTTATTTATTTTTATTGATTTTATAATTTTTTACACTGAAATAAAAAACATCACTTTTATTCCTATTATAGGGAATATAAACATCCCTTGTAATAGAAAAAAGCATGGCAGGTCCTCTTATATATAAGATCCGGGGGTCAAAAAGACGTCACATCTCATATTTACACTAAAATGCAAGAAAAAAATAAAAATAGAAAATTTGTCATTTAAAAAAATGACGACAAATTGTCTCTTTAAGACGCTGGGCGGGACTGACGTTTTGACATCACTTCCGCCCAGCAAAGCTATGAGGACGGGTGGGGGCCATCTTGCCCTCACTTGTATCCCCACACAACAGCCAGCAGCACCCGATCTCTTCCGCCGCTACCGACGGCTCCGGTAAGAGGCGGAGGGCGTGGGAGGGCCCGCCACCGATAACGACGATCTCGCGGCGAATTCGCCGCGGAGACCGCCGTTATCGTTTACCGGGCCACTCACTGAAGAGATGGGTATCTTGGTTGTGGCAGCAGCTGCCGTTACCGAGATATCCATCATTAACCACTTCCATACCGGGGGCCACTTACACACCTTCCCTCCCAGACCAATTTTTAGCTTTCAGCACTGTTGCACTTTGAATGACAATTCCACGTGCTACACTGTACCCAAACTAAATTTTTATCATTTTGTTCCCACAAATAGAGCTTTCTTTTGGTGGTATTTGATCACCTCTAGGATATTTTATTTTCTGCAAAAAAAATGACCGAAAATTTTGAAAAAAAAACGTTTTTTTTTTGTTTCTGTTATAAAACATTGTAAATAAGTAAGTAAGTTTTCTCCTTCACTGATGGGCACTGATGGTACTGCACTGATGGGCACCGATGAGGTGGCACTGATGTGGTGGCATTGATGGGCACGGATGGGCGTCACGGATAGGTGGCACAGATGGTCACGGATAGGCGGCACGGATGGGCTTGGATAGGTGGCACAGATGGTCAGGGGTTGGCGGCACGGATGGGCACTGATAGGCGGCACGGATAGGCGGCACAGATGGTCACGAATAGGTGGCACGGATGGGCACTGATAGGCGGCATGGATGGGCACTGATAGGTGGCACGGATGGGCACTATTGTATGTGTTTTACTAATGGATGCCAATCAGTGCCAAACAATGCCTGCCAATCAGTGATGCCCATTGTGGGCACTGATTGGCATCCATTTTTTGTGTCCTCATCCCTGGTGGTCTAGGGTGGCATACCTTTATTTTTCAGTCCAGTGGGCATCCTCGGGGGGCTGTGCTGATGATCGATCAGCACAAACCCCCCCCCCCCCCCGTCACAGGAGCAGCCGATCGGCTCTCCTCTACTTGCGTCTGACAGACGCGAGTGAGGAAAAGCCGATTACCGGCTTTTCCTGTTTATATCGTGATCAGCCGTGATTGGACGCGGCTGATCACGTGGTAAAGAGTCTCCGCAGGGGCGTGGCCAGGCAGCGGATGTAGCCGGACGTGTCTGAAGTGAGCTCCGCCGAAAATCCTTCTATTCATCCTGCGGAAGAAATTTATACTCACCCACAGTCACACCGGAGGATTCCTTGTTGCTCGGGGAACACGTACATACCTTTCCCGGTGTCCTGGTCCCGCGATGTCGTCCGGCAAACGGCAGCTGGTGAACAAGCCAGCAGAACTCATGGTCCAAAATGGCGCGTATGCAGGCCGCACAGCGAGGGAGAAACACCGCGAGGCAGCTGAAAAACTGTTCTCCAAGCCACTGCTGAAAGAACCTACGGCCTCCTCCAGCACTCCGGAGGACTCACCGAGCGGAGGATCCGAGGCGGATGACACAGTGCCCCTGGAGGACTCGGTACAGGCCGGACTACTATGGGACACAGTGAGTACTCCAGAGCAGGCCCCAGATAAGACACAGGGCCCGGGGAGTCCTACCATAGAGGGAGAACCCACGCTGAGAGATATATTCACTGCAGTCACTTCATGTAATGTATCCCTGGCAGTACTGACCACGGAAGTAAAAGGGATGAAGTCAGAAATCTCATTTCTCAGACAGGATGCCCAAAAAATGAGAGAAAGAACCTCAGCATTAGAGGAAAGGGTGAGCACCATTGAAGATGACATGGGGCCTATGCAGAGGGACCTGACCTACAATAACCATTTAATAGACCAACACTCTTCTCGTTTGGAGGAATTAGAGAACAGGATGAGAAGAAATAACGTAAGGGCTATAGGCCTACCTGAGAAAATGGAAGGAAAAAATCCTGTGGAGTTTATTGAGAAGTGGCTGATTGCAGCTTTTGGAAGAGAAGCATTCTCCCCTATGTTTTCTGTTGAACGGGCACACAGGGTGCCATCTAGACCCCCACAGCCTGGAGCACCGCCTAGACCATTCCTGTTTAAATTCCTACATTATCGGGACAGGGACGCCACTTTATACAATGCCAGAATTAATCCAGCAGCACTGAAGGTTGACAATACTAAAGTCTCCCTATTCCCGGACTTTTCTGCCGAGCTACAGAAGAAGAGAAGCAAGTTCCTGGATGTGAAACGCCGTCTGAGGGACCTCGACTTGAAATACGCCATGTTGTACCCGGCCCGCCTTCGGGTAGAGGTTTTTGGTGCTGTCCAATTTTTTGATTCCCCGGCCACTGCAGCACACTGGCTGGATCGGGAAGAGCAATCCATCAAAGAGGCGAGGGGTAGACGACCAGCAGACTGAAAAGAAAGTCTAATCTGATGACCCAGCATATTATGTGCTCACTTTCCTAGTTGCCCTTGTAAGGCGGTTTTTGTTCACTTTGGTCACTAAGGCCCAGAGTTTTGCTGTTGAGAAGCTCTAAGACACTGTGGTGCGCTTCCACTGTTGCCCCCAATAGGGTTGTTTCAGGCCCTAACTTGCCCCCTGGGTAAACTTTTGTTAGCCATGTTGGCTACATTACATATGGTACTAAGGAGCGATGATCCCGCCATGCTCTGCTCTCAGGAATCTGCTCTATATACTTCTTTGTTGTTTTTTCTGTTCTTTTTACTATTTTTTTCTATGCTCTCCCTAGCCTGTAGCCCACATGATCATGAAATAGGGTTCCCTTACTGCAGTAGACAAGGGTCCCAGAATGGTAGTATGCTTATTGCTTGTGTTATGCCTCTAATCTCCAAGATGGTCATAGATGATGCTTTAGATAATTTTTACTTATACGGTATAAGATTGTATTCTCCTACTGATATTAAGATTCCGGTAGCATGTCTAATATAACTAGGTGTCTGTCGTGGAATGTCCGAGGCCTGAATAGTCCGGTGAAGCGCCTTGAGGTACTGCGCACTATTAAAAGATTGGGCGCGGAGGTAATCTGTCTACAGGAGACTCACCTCCCCCCGGGTTCTACCCCGAAACTGGCAATTAGGCAATTTTGCCACCAATATCATTCTACCCATACGGTTTACTCGAGGGGAGTGAGTGTCCTGATCCGTAGTGGTACACAGTACACACTTATAAATGTTAAGATAGATCCCGAGGGCAGATATGTCTTTTTATATTGTTCCCTTTATGGGGTCAAATGTGTAGTAGCGGGAGTGTATATCCCCCCACCATTTTCATCTAATGTCTTGAAAACACTGGCTGAATTTGTGTCCTGTCTTCCTGGTATTCCAGTCCTAGTAATAGGGGACTTTAATAACCTAATGGATCACGAAAAGGACAAACTTAAGACTGGTGCGGGACAGGGGGGACATGATAGGAAGGGTCCCACACCTTTTGCCCGTTTAATTGAGGAATTAGGCCTGTTTGATGTCTGGAGACTGCATAACCCTGATTCTAGAATTTATTCCTGCAGGTCAGCTTCTGTAGGGGGATTGTCAAGGATAGACATGGGTTTCGGTAATGGTCTATTACTACCATGGGTACGGAACTCGGCATACCACCCGAGACACACTTCCGATCATTCCCCGTTTACGGTAGATCTGGGCCTGGGTGAAAGACGAGGTAAAACACTGTGGAAACTCAACCCGTTCTGGTTGTCTCTTATTCCGGAACCAGACCCAATCCCGGCATTACTTAGTGAGTTCTTTAGGGATAACTTAGGCACGGCGGACATTCATGTGGTGTGGGATGCGGCTAAAGCCTTTATGAGAGGCCAATTTATTAGAACTATCAACCAAATTAAATCGGGCACAAAGGAATGGGAGACACGTGTGTTAGAGGAAGCTCGCAGCTCAGAGGCAGCCTACGTAGCAGATCCATCTAATGATGGCTTAAAAAGACAGTGGATGGCCTCCCATACCATGCTTAAAGACCTATCGTTTCAACTTGCAGAAAACAAAAGGTTCTTCTTACAACAGAGACATTTTGAGGAGGGTGAAAATACGGGTCATATGCTGGCGATCCTGGCTAGATCACAGCAACCCCCTTCTCATATTGCAGTGGTAGCGGATGCGGGGGGGACACTATGCCACTCCACACGTTCCATTATAACTTGCTTCCAAGAATTTTTCCAAAACGTATACTCATCTAAGGTCAGCCCTACTAGTGAACAGTTGCACTCTTTCTTGGATAAATATCAGCTACCAAAATTTCCTGGGTCGGATGTAGCCATGCTTAATGCTCCCCTTACTAGTGAGGAACTTCTGGAGGCACTGGCGCAGGCGCATAATGGGCGGGCGCCAGGGGCTGACGGTCTTCCCTCTGAGATTTATTGCAGATACTCTGAGCAACTCATCCCCATTTTACTAAAAGTTTATAATACAGCTTTTGAAACTGGAATTCTACCCCCGTCTATGAATGAGGCCCTGGTTGTGGTTGTGCTGCCCCAATAGGGGCATAGAATATGAGATGCATAGCCTCAGTTAATATTAGCATTGTTATATAGATTGGAGTCTATATAGTGTGGTTTGCCTACTATTTTCTCATAGCTAAATCTATGTGTTATCCTATGCTGCCATCTAGTGGCCTTTGTTGCAATGCACATGTTTTTATGTGATTCTTTGAGTTACCACATATTTTCACTGTATGTATGCCCCTCCCTGCTTCCTGTGTGGAGTACTTCCTGTGTCATCTCTCCAGCCAGCAAGCCACATGTAGAAGGACACTCATGTACTCTGCCCAGGGTAGGAAAGGCATCATCTTTTGACCGCACAATACTATCACCATTCATCTGCTGTTCCTGTTATCTGCTGTAACCCCTGAAGTTTAAAGAATAAACACCTCTTTTGAATGAATCGGTATTGACGAGTTCAGCTGTCTGGCAAGGATTGTCCGCAGTGAGTATATCTGCTTATACAGGCCAGGCATAGAGGTCTCAGCAAGGGATATATCGCTATCACAACAATCGGAGTCAGAATAGTCAAAAGATGCATAGAATTCTTACAGCCTGCTGGGTATATGTGTGTGCCTAATCTGCAATCAAGCTCAGTGCCAGCCGCCATCTTGTGTAAGCACATGGTCGCACAAGCTTACTGCGCTTCATGTGAATGTTGAAAGCTGTTTCTCTAATTGAACTGTGTTACCCCACCTGTCTAAGCTGCTGTTCGTCTTCTTAAAGAGACAGTACCATTTTTTACAAAACCGTGAGAAATGTCTAGACAAGGCTCTGAACACTCTTTTACGGCTGAACCAACGCAGATTCATCATGCCTCTGAACCCGCAGACGTACAGGGAGCAGACTCTGCAGATATTGCTGAACAGAGTGTAAGACCCAAGCGTACAATAAAACCAATACAGAAACTCAGAGAAAACTATGAATACACTAGAGATAAGTTCTCCAGCAAGCTATCGGACTTCTGGGACAGAACTTCACACTGCATGTCAGTTTTGCCACACTTTAATGATCAACCGGCTGAACTAGGAGATTCTATAGTTCGCCTATCTGCTGCGTATGAACACTACCAACGGCTGTCTGCAAAATACACTGCTTTCTTGCAAGACTGTAATATAGAGGACTCTTCAGCAGAACTGACCAAGACTGATGCATTGAACCAACAAAGGGATCTCTTAGTGAAAAATGCTCAGTGTAAGGCAGAACTCCGCATTGCTCAACTGCAAGAGACCAGATCTCACAGATCAACATCAACCAAGCACACTGCACGTTCTTCTAGATCCTCTCGCTCCAGAAGTTCAACATTAAGCGACAAGCTAATAGAGGCCCGCGCTGATGCTGAATCCAAAAAAGCGCAAAGCTCCCTTGCTAAGAAAGAAGCAGAGATGAAGGCCCAAAGCAAAGCTCTTGAAGCCCAGAGCAAAACTCGCCAAGCAGAGATGGAAGCCCAAATAAAGATTCTGCAAATAGAGAAAGAGGAAGCAGGTGCGCTAGCAAGGCTGAAAGTCCTTGAACAAGCAATGGGTCAAAGTACTAATTCAGACTGTCTTATCCCAGCAGAACTGGAAGATCCAATTGATCGCACCAGTGATTATGTGCTAAAGCATAATGTTTACAAAGATACAGAGTCATCTCCTGTACCTCCTACTAACAACACTGTTCTGACTCTCAACTCAGGGACCTCCCAGCTCAAAATGCCTGAGTCTCCTCAAGTCCACAACGCCAGAGCATCTACGCAGCAAACCACATCAACTCCTGCCATCAACAAGGTGACTTCCAGCGACAAGCCGCAGCTCCAGCCACAGCCAGCAGAAGCCTTAAAGACTACACCAAAGTTAAGCGCTCATGCAACATCATTTCATCCTGGTAAACCTCACCTTTCTTCACCAGAGAACTTTCACACCCAAGGGGTTCCACAGATTACTTTGGCACCAAAGAGTGAGAGATCAGACTTGAATGACTTAGCCAGCTATATGGCACGCCGTGAGCTCATTATCACCAGCCTCTCAAGGTTTGATGACTGTCCAGAGAGCTACAGGGCCTGGAGATCAACCTTCAAGGCTGCTATTGCTAATTTCAACCTTAATAGCAAGGACGAACTTGATTTGCTCATAAGGTGGCTGGGGCCAGAATCTGCAAATCGTGTTAAAAGACTGAGGACAGTACATGTTGACCACCCAGATGCAGGTCTTGTTGCCACATGGGCAAGACTTGAGCAAGCCTATGGTAGCTCAGAAGCCATAGAAAGCGCTCTATTCAAGAGACTGCAAAACTTCCCAAAAATAGGGAACAAAGACTATCGCAAGCTCCAAGATCTAAGTGACCTCCTCATGGAGTTAGAGTTGGCAAAGACAGACCCACGTCTACCTGGTCTAAGCTTCCTGGACACTGCTCATGGTGTCAATCCAGTGGTGTCTAAACTGCCATATGGCCTGCAGGAGAGATGGGCGCAGCAGGGCTCAAGGTACAAAAGAGACTATAACGTATCCTTTCCTCCATTCTCATATTTTTGCAGGTTCATCAGTGAACAAGCCTGGATGAGAAATGATCCCAGCTTCAGCTTCAGTGAACCCAACTTGCCTGCTTCATCACCATCTCCAAGGTATGACAACACAGCAGCTAAACACAGAGACTTTCATAGAGCAATATCTGTTAAAAGGACAGACATCTCACCACCCGTATCCTCTCATGCATACCAGAGTAATTCGGGTGACAAAGATCCTAATCGTCAGTGCCCTATTCACAAGAAGCCTCACCCTCTTAAGAAATGCCGAGAGCTGAGAGCAAAGACTTTACAAGAGCGCAGGGAGATTCTCCAGAAACTTGGAGTATGTTACAGGTGCTGTGCTTCTTATAGTCATTTTGCCAAGGACTGTAAAGTTGTCATCAAGTGCACAGAATGCAGCAGCGAAAGACATGTGACAGCTATGCATCCTACTCCACTTACAGACAGCCCACAGCAGCTACCTACCTCCACCCCTCTCTCAAATCATGGCGGGGAGCAACGAAGCCACGCTCTAGCCCAGGAGAATGTTTCTTCTTCATGCACAGAAGTCTGTGGAGAAGGTTTAGATCACAAGTGCTGTGCCAAGATATGCCTTGTTAAGGTATACCCAGAGGGTCAACCTGAAAAAGCTGCCAGGATGTATGCCATAATAGATGAACAGACTAACAGATCCCTGGTCAAGCCTAAATTCTTTGAGATCTTTGGCATTGAGGGTCATGCCACACCGTATACTCTCAGAACCTGTTCTGGTCGCGTAGAGACTTTCGGCAGAAGGGTCGATGGGTTCATGGTGTCTCATATCGAAGGGAAAGAGGGCATACTCCTACCAACATTAGTCGAGTGTGACCAGATACCAGACGAAAGAGAAGAGATTCCTACTCCAGAGGTTGCATATCACCATCCTCACTTAAGGCACCTTGCTGATGAGATTCCCGCAATGGACATGAATGCTGAAATCTTAGTCTTGCTAGGAAGAGACATTCTTAGAGTACATAAGGTACGTGAGCAGTGTGATGGACCTGAGGATGCCCCTTATGCACAAAGACTTGATCTAGGCTGGGTAATAGTGGGCGATGTATGCTTGGATAGAATGTGTACATCATCTGAGATCCACTCCTTCAAAACTTACATGTTAGGAAATGGACGCGCATCCCACTTCAAAGAGTGCCCTCACCATTATGAAATAAAGGAGAAGCCTCTTGACATCATCCAAGTACCTGATGCCACTCCTATCCTGTGTGATGACAACCTAGGTACCACAGTGTTTTGTACCACAAGTGACGACAACAAAATAGCCTTGTCAGTTGAAGACAGAGAGTTCATCAAAATAATGGACAAAGAATTCTTCAAGGATGAGTCTAACAGCTGGGTTGCACCATTGCCTCTTCGTGCTGCAAGGGTCAAACTGCCAAACAATCGGGAACAGGCTTTATCCAGATTCAACTCACTTCAACGAACATTAAAGAACAGGCCTGAAATGAAGGACCATTTCATTACCTTTATGAAGAGGATCTTTGACAATGAGCATGCTGAGCCAGCTCCACCCCTTCAAATACACGATGAGTGCTGGTACCTACCCTTCTTCGGAGTGTACCATCCACGTAAGCCAAAACAAATTAGGGTAGTGTTCGACTCCAGTGCCAAGCATCAGGGCGTATCCCTGAACGATATTCTTCTCACTGGTCCTAACCTTACCAACAACCTTGTAGGTGTACTCATGAGGTTCAGAAGAGAGCCAGTTGCCATAACTGCGGACATTGAACAAATGTTTCATTGCTTTATTGTACGAGAAGACCATAGGAACTTCCTAAGGTTTCTGTGGCACCGTGACAACAACATGAACAATGAGATGATTGAATACCGCATGAAGGTTCATGTTTTCGGAAATAGCCCCTCACCTGCCGTCGCAACATACGGTTTACGAAGGACTGCTCTTGATGGAGAACAGGAGTATGGCGCAGATGCTCGACATTTCGTCGAGAGAGATTTCTATGTGGACGATGGACTTAAATCTTTACCTACAGCGGAAGAAGCCATAGACCTGCTCCAAAGGACACAAGTTATGCTTTCTGAGGCTAACCTCAGACTACACAAGATTGCCTCAAACAGTGTTGCTGTTATGAAAGCCTTTCAACCTGGCGATTATGCCACAGGGTTTAAAGACTTAAATCTGGGGATGGACATGCCACCTGTGCAGAGAAGTCTGGGCCTACGGTGGGACTTATTAAAGGACAGCTTCGGCTTTCAAGTCAGCTCTGCAGACAAACCATTTACCAGGCGTGGAGTTCTGTCAGTGGTGAACAGCCTATACGATCCAATGGGATTTGTGGCTCCCATCACCATACAAGGTAAATCCATACTTAGACAGCTCTCAGAGACTATCAAAGATTGGGATGCCCCACTACCAATAGACAAACTTTCAAGGTGGGAGTCCTGGAAACAGTCGTTACATGCCTTAGATGGAATCCGTATACCACGCTGCTACACTCCGACTTCCCTTGCTACCAGTCGGAGGAAAGAGCTGCACATCTTCTCAGATGCATCTACTGAGGCCATAGCGGCTGTTGCCTACCTCAAGGTAAGGGATTCAGCTAATCTAACCCATGTAGGGTTTCTGTTTGGGAAAGCTAAGTTAGCACCCAAGCCTGAACACACAATTCCTAGGCTTGAACTTTGTGGGACTGTGCTAGCTGTAGAGATTGCAGATTTCATACTGCGTGAGCTAGACATTCAGATAGATGACATCAAATTCTACACAGACAGCAAGGTTGTTCTGGACTACATATACAACCAGACTAAACGTTTCTATGTCTATGTCAGCAACCGTGTAGAAAGAATAAGAAAATCATCTAAACCTGAACAATGGCATTATGTTCCATCTGAAATTAATCCTGCAGATCATGGCACCAGGCCAGTGTCTGCGAGTGCCTTCGTAAATTCTTCTTGGTTAACAGGTCCTGAATTCTTGTTGGCTGATCCAGAAGAAACCACGGCTGACGTCTTCAGTCTTCTAGAACCCGACAAAGATCCAGAGGTTCGTCCTGAAGTTAAAACCCTTGTCACCAGAACTGAACAAAGATGTGCCTTGGGCTGTCAACGCTTTGAACGTTTCTCCAAGTGGACAAGGCTGGTACGCACCACCGCAAGGTTAGTTCATATTGCACACTGCTTTCACACAAAGCTCACAGATGCTCACTGTCAAGGTTGGCACATGTGCCAAAAGCTTCTTTCTGCAAAAGACATTGCTGAAGCTGAACTGATCGTAATACGCAGTGTACAACAGGATGTCTTTGGCTCAGAAATCAGACGTATCCGTGACAAGGGGGACATTCCAAAAAACAGTCCAATTGCTAACCTGAACCCATTCATTGACAATGATGGCACGTTAAGGGTTGGTGGACGCCTAAACAAGGCTAAGTTCAGTGAGCAAGAACAGAATCCTCTCATTATACCTGCTCGCCATCACATCACCACTTTGCTCATACGGCACTACCATGAAAGGGTGAAACACCAAGGTAGACACTTCACAGAGGGAGCCATAAGAGTTGCAGGCCTTTGGATTATAGGGACTGTAAAGACTTTCATCAGACCTATCACGGAACTCATTTTGCTCTTGCCGTTTGGAGACTGAACTTACTTGGGTATGCTGTTGGATCCTACCTGCGACTTCGAGAAGGAAGTATCTGGAACTTTAGTTGTCACAACTTGAAGCCTTATATTATAGTTGTTGTATTATATGCATGTTCTCCATTATGTCTTTCAGGTTTTCAAGACATCAAGCAAATTGCGCTGTTGTTTATTTGCATAACTACCATTGTATTATGTAAATAGTGGCATTATCATGCCAGACGGGGAGTGTGCTGCCCCAATAGGGGCATAGAATATGAGATGCATAGCCTCAGTTAATATTAGCATTGTTATATAGATTGGAGTCTATATAGTGTGGTTTGCCTACTATTTTCTCATAGCTAAATCTATGTGTTATCCTATGCTGCCATCTAGTGGCCTTTGTTGCAATGCACATGTTTTTATGTGATTCTTTGAGTTACCACATATTTTCACTGTATGTATGCCCCTCCCTGCTTCCTGTGTGGAGTACTTCCTGTGTCATCTCTCCAGCCAGCAAGCCACATGTAGAAGGACACTCATGTACTCTGCCCAGGGTAGGAAAGGCATCATCTTTTGACCGCACAATACTATCACCATTCATCTGCTGTTCCTGTTATCTGCTGTAACCCCTGAAGTTTAAAGAATAAACACCTCTTTTGAATGAATCGGTATTGACGAGTTCAGCTGTCTGGCAAGGATTGTCCGCAGTGAGTATATCTGCTTATACAGGCCAGGCATAGAGGTCTCAGCAAGGGATATATCGCTATCACAACAATCGGAGTCAGAATAGTGGTTCTGTTGAAGCCTGGTAAGGACCCTCTCTCACCAGACTCCTATAGACCGATCTCTCTCTTGACATTTGACATTAAGTTGCTGGCTAGAGTTCTGGCCACCAGACTCTCCAAATGTATTCATCAAGTAATACATAGGGATCAGTCGGGCTTCATCCCTACGAGGTCCACAGCACAAAACCTGCGTAGGCTATTCCTAAATATACAGGTGCCGGTGGACAACCCAGGTAATAGAGCTATATTCTCTCTAGATGCGGCCAAGGCATTTGATAGTGTTGAATGGCCTTATCTTTGGGAGACTCTGCATAGATTTGGGGTGGGACCATCCTTCCTAAAATGGGTTCAACTACTGTATAGCGCCCCGACTGCAAGAAAGAGAATTAATGGGGAGGTCTCTGACTCTTTCAGGCTCTTCCGGGGCACGCGGCAGGGGTGCCCCCTGTCACCCCTGCTGTTTGCCCTAGCCCTAGAGCCCTTGGCAATACATATGAGAGCTTCACCCGACATTACAGGTTTCATCCGAGGTGCAGGGCGGGATGTCATTTCTTTATTTGCAGACGATACACTGCTGTATTTGGGTGATACTCAAAAGTCGCTGGGGAATGCGATGTCCTTGATCGCAGGCTTTGGCGAACTATCAGGATTCAGCATTAACTGGAATAAATCAGTACTTATGCCTCTAGACCCCCTAACAGACAGCCTGCCTGACTGCGCTAGGGATATTGTGGTAGTGAATGAGTTTAAGTACTTGGGAATTCTGGTCACGCCAGACCCCTCCCAATATCTCTCTCTGAATCTGGCACCATTGCTACAAAAATTCAGACAGAAATGTGCGTCCTGGAAAAAACTTCCACTATCAGTTACAGGCAGAGCGAACCTCATTAAAATGGTGTGGGCCCCCCAGCTTCTGTATGTTTTCCACAATACCCCGATTTGGATTCCCCACAGGTGGTTTGCTCAGATAGATGCCCAGTTCAGAGATTTAGTTTGGGGTGGTAAGGTGGCACGTATAAAACTTGCCACATTACAACTAGCCAAGGATCAGGGTGGTTTAGCTGTCCCTCATGCCCGCTGCTACTTTATAGCATCGCAAATACAGCATCTAGGAAACTGGGGGGAGGTAGACCTCGGAGACCCAATACGAGCCATATTACTCCCGTCGGGGCCAATGCTACCAGCGGTGTCTTACTTGGAAGCAGGACTCACACACCTGGACCAGACCTTACCTACGGTGGTGCTGCTTAATACGTTGTGGAAATACGTTCGTTCCAGTCTCAATGTCAGGGGGGTATGCCCCTTTACTCCCATTTGGAAAAATTCCTACTACAGGGAACTTTTTAAATTAGAAGGCTTCAGGACCTGGGTAAATGCAGGTATACACTATATCACACAATTGTTTAGTGGCCCAACCCTCAAATCGTTTGTTAATCTGCAGGAAGAGTATGGTCTGCACAGAACTCAGTTCTATAAATACTTACAGCTGAGACATGCAGCCCAGAGGGAAGTCAGGCTCTCTCCAATCTTGCTAATAAGACACCCCCTTCATAAAGATGTGCTTTTTAATGTGGACAAGAAGGGCATGATTTCCCTTGTATACTCCAGACTGCTTAATGTAACACATGATGCTTCGGCATTACCATGTAGGAAAGGGTGGGTATCGGACCTAGGTCCCATCGATGGGGATACATGGGAGCTGTGTTTGACTTCCGCCCCTCTGGTCTCGGTATCGGCGCAACACAGACTTTCTCATCTATTTCTCCTCCATAGAGTATATAGAACACCCACTCGACTACATAAATGGGGTATACGGGATTCCCCAATATGCCCAAAATGTAATGTGCAGGAGGGAGATTTATTACACATGATGTGGAAGTGTCCAAAACTCTTCCGATACTGGAAATATGTTATTGATACTATATCCCAGGCGTATGGCTTTCCGTTGCCTCATGACCCGGTGGTGTGTCTGCTGGGTGGCCTCGAGGTACCCTCGCTGTCTCCCGGTGGCCATACAGCCGTACTTAGACTACTGTATGTGGCTCGCAAGGCCATCGCCAGATATTGGATCACTCCCCGAGTGCCTACAGAGGGTCAATGGGTAAAGCTGGTAAATAATCTACTGATAAGGGAAAAAGTCACATACCAACACAGAAATGCTCTTAAGAAATTCTACTCATTATGGCAACCCTGGCTGGACGTACCAGGCCTGGGACCCACGCAATTGATTATGGAAAGGCTATTGCAGGGATAAATAGATAGGATAGGAGTCGAGATGGGCTGGCAAAGTGTGGGATGAATAATGTTCAAATAGTTTTTTTTTTTTTTTTTGATCCTTGGAGCAGAGTGTGGGGCGAGGGATTCAGAACCAGGAGGTGGTTTAAGAATCAATGTGTTTGTTACAAATGTAAATGTTATTGCTTGCATTATGGCGGGGTAGGTTAAATAATTACTGCAATTAGAGGGTAGGGTAACATAGGATAGACGGCCTGAACGCAAATTGAATAAGGTTATATCCAAAGTACAGGTAGAATCTGGCTTTTCTTGGCCGCTGTCTAGGGGGGGTAGGCTCCTCTCATGTTTGATTTAGCTCATGTAATTATGATTGCACGACGTTTACCTGCCTCTCTCTTAATTTGGCATATGTTCACCCTGAATGTATTGATACTGTCTGTGTATGTATCCTAAAGTATTGTTTTACTATTTTTTGCATCAATAAACCTTTTTCTTGATTTAAAAAAAAAGAGTCTCCGTGAGAGACTCTTTACCTTGATCGGTGTTGCGGGGTGTCAGACTGACACCCTGCAACAACGATCGCCGCGATGCGCGCCCTGGCTCAGAATCCTGAGGACGTCATATGACGTCCAGTCAGGATTCTACAACCACTTTACCGACGTCAATGTGTCATTGGCGGGCGGCAAGTGGTTAAAAAGAGGACGTATATATACAGTGGGCGGTCGGTAACCGGTTAATGAAGGTACAACATTTAGCAACTTATTGCTACACTTGGAGGCGCCTCTCTTCTCTTTTATACTCTGTTAAAAATGCTTTTGATCTACAAGTGCTTTGGATTACAAGCATGTTTCTGGAGCGAATTATGTTCGCAATCCAAGGTTTTATTGTGTGTGTGTACACACACACACACACACACACACAAACCTCGGATTGCACATAGTGCATGTGGTTAACAAGCGTTTTGCAATATGAGTGTTGTCTCGCCACACGAGCAGGATTCAAGCCAATGCTGTGTGCAGTACTGCATTTGGCCAGAGCCAAGTGGAGCCGTTCGGAAACACTCGGAAATACTCTGCCGAGCTGTCCCGAGGCTCTCCGGCGCCCCCCCCCCCCCCCACCTCTGGCTACATGCAGTATTGAATGCTATAGAATTCAATGCAGAGCAAATTATCTTTGTTTCCATCGACTTCTATGGGGAAACTGGCTTTGGTATGCGAGTGCTTTGGATTACAAGCCTTCTCCTGGAACGGATTATCCTCGTGATCCGAGATTCCACTGTACTGACATTGTCAGTAGGGCAGAGATTGGTGTCAGTCGTTTTTATATTTATTATGATTTTTTTACAATTTTTTTAGGAGCCCCGTGGGGGAGCGTTGGTGAAATATCAGGGGTCCAAACAGAGGGAATCTGTACCACACGGGGTGATTAGGGTGTGCCCAGGCACATCTGGCACACCCTATGCTGGGAGGTACACTGATATTAATAGTGACACCAATACAGCGATCAGTGTTAATAATATATACACTGTCAATGTACTGACACTGGCTAGGAAGGGGTTAACATCAAGGTGGGATCAAAGGGTTAAATGTGTGCCTAACGTTTACTGTGTGTGTTATGTGATGCGTTTGCTAAGCGACCTTGCTGTCCCCCCCCCCCCCCCCCACTGAACCTTGGGGTACACCACTGATAACACTGAACCTTGGGGTACACCACTGATAACACTGAACCTTGAGGAACACCACTGATAACGCTGAACCTTGGGGAACACCACTGATAACACTGAACCTTGGGGAACACCACTGATAACGCTGAACCTTGGGGAACACCACTGATAACGCTGAACCTTGGGGAACACCACTGATGACACTGAACCTTGGGGAACACCACTGATAACGCTGAACCTTCAGGGAACCCCACTGATGACGCTGAACCTTCGGGGAACACCACTGATGACACTGAACCTTCGGGGAACCCCACTGATAACACAACCTTCGGGGAACACCACTGATAACACTGAACCTTGGGGTGCACCACTGAAGCTTGGGGTACAACACTGAAAATTGTATAATGTATGGGCAGCCTTACACATTAGCCAAGTGTGGGGAACTGTGTCCAACGCTTTGGAAAAAAAAGTATAAAATATCCACAGCCAAAAAGAACACAAGGGGGCGCCAGCATCAATGGGTTTATTATGATTAAAAAGCCAACTGCAAATAGAAATATAAAGCATCAAAGAGCTTATGTGCAGCCATTCCACATTGGATGGATGATGGCCACCGAAAAAAGAGCCGCTTGTGACCGCAAACCACGTGTTGTCTGTGAGGAAACCAAGTCCAATGATCCAGGAAGTGAGGACACAAGGCAGGAAGTGACATCACACCTGGGGCAGGCTGGTTGCCCACGGAATGGTCCATTAGCATTTGGGCCACAATTTCATTTGTTGTTTGTTCTATATCCACAGCCACTCTTTTTGTCCAAGGTTTTACTTCCTCATAAAAAGAAATCAGATTCGTTAGTCTTCTGTCTTTCATGAATCCATGCCGGTGTTCTGCCGAAAACTCCAACTCGCCAAAATCTCCAACCACGTCACTTCCGGTGACTCTCCAGCATTAGTAATTGGAGATTTGGACGAGTTGACCGTTTTCACAGATAATGTATACACTCCGGTACACGATATAATGAGTGGACAGTCTGCTCACTAGTATCCAACAACATGGCCGCCTCCAAGGCGGAGACAATTTTTTTCCTCCCTTACCTATGAAAACAGCCAACCCATCGTTTACCGGAGTGTATACGCTGTCGATGTTCTGTGAAAACAGCCAACTCATCGAAATCTCCAATTATTGTTGATGGAGCGTCACCGGAAGTGACGTGGTTGAAGATTTTGGCAAGTTGGAGTTTTTGGACAGAACACTGCTATTGCTTAACCACTTAACGCAAATCGTCGTACCCATACATTGGTTGGGTGAGAGAGGATGAGGACGGCTTTATATATACTGATTATACTGAAGCTAGCAGAATCAACTGCCTGCCTGTAGTATTATTAGTAAGAGAACACCAGCAATTGTCTTCAGTTAGCTTTAGTTGCACACTGTGCAGAGGACACAGTACACCAAGTGAAAATACTTGCAGCTCCCTGCCAATGACAATTGCGTGGTCATGCTACGCTACTTAAATGCAAAAAAATAAGGAGCAGTGGAGAAGGTGGCCGTCTGACCGATGCGTTCAGACAATTTTTTAGTCCGCAGCCCCAAGGTATGACTGGTTCCAGCAACCATCGCCAGCGTCTGTTTTACATGGTGCGGAAATACCTAGCGGCAAGATCCGACTTGGACACCTTCCCCACCGAAAATCCTCTGAGTTACTGGGTCTTGAGGATGGATCACTGGCCAGAGCTTGCACAGTACGCAATTGAGCTACTGGCCTGTCCTGCATCCAGCGTTCTTTCAGAACGCACATTCAGTGCTGCTGGAGGCTTTGTAACCGATCACAGGGTGCGCCTCTCCACCGACTCGATCGATCGACTGACCTTCATAAAAATGAATCAGGCTTGGATCACCACCAGCTACCAAGCACCTGATGCTGATGTAACTGAATAATTTTTTTTTGAAATGTCAGATCCCTTGGAGACTGCCTATGCTGAGTGACTATCCTGTCATGCTGAGTGACTATCCTTTTCCTCCTCAATGATCTTGCTGATAGCTTGTTAGAATATTTTTGGTTCTGGGCACCGCCACCAGTGGCTAAGGCCCAATTTTTCAGCCCCTGTTTAACAGGAGTGTGTAATTACAATTTTTGAAGCAATACGTTGCAGCGGGTTCATTCCTGCGCTCCAACTACAGTATCTGTGAGGGGTTGCAGTGTTGCGGCACCACCAACAACAAAGGCCCAATTTTTCTGCCCCTTGATCTAATATTTTACAGCAGGGCGTTCCAGCGCCCACCAAGACTAACTGTGAGGGCTTACAGTGTTGTGGCAACACCAACACCTAGGGCCCAAATTTCTGCAGAGTATAAACGGCAGGCCCCTACTTTCAAACATCCAACTTACAAACGACTCCTACTTGCAAACGGAAGGAGACAACAGGAAGTGAGAGGAAATCTACCCCTAGGAAGGAAAATTCTTTCCTGTAAGGCCTTGTACACACGACCGAACATGTTCGCTGAAACTGGTCCGTCGGAACAGTTTCCGCGGACATGTCCGACCGTGTGTAGGGCCTACCGGACAGTTTTCCGGCCTAGCGGACAGGTTTCCAGCGGACAAAAGTTTCTTAGCATGCTAAGACACTTGTCCGCTGGAAGCCTGTCCGTCAGACATGTCCGATGGTCAGTACGACTCATCGGACATGTCCGCTGGCCCGAAATCCCGCGCATGCGTCAAAGTGATTCGAGGCATGCGTGGAAGCATTGAACTTCCGGGTTCGCGCATGTTGCCGCGTCATCGTCGCTGCCACGTCACCACGTATTCTGTCCGCTGGGAATTTGGTCTGATGGTGTGTACACACATCAGACCGAAATCACCCAGCAGACATGTCCGATGAAAACGGTCCGCGGACCATTTTCATCGGACATGTCTGGTCGTGTGTACAAGGCCTAAGAGTTAATATGGGGAAAACGTGTCTCCTCTCCTCTGATGCTTTATCACCAATCCTTGTTTCACAAAAAAAAAAAAACAATTTTCAAAAATCATTTGTCATTGGGACAGAAAGTGAGGTGCAATCTCCTGAACAGATGCACACAGACAGCAAAACAAATGTTACAGGGGTGATAACCCTTCTCTATGTTTTCCGAAAAGCTTAAAAATAGATTTTTTGTCTGGAGCTACACTTTAAAAATGTACCAGTTCAAAATTACAAACAGATTCTACTTGAAACGAGACCCTTGCTCGCTCGCTTCCGCTCCCCCGACACTCCTCTGCTACTAGTGAGTCAGCTTGCAGATCGCAACGTCTGATGGTTCGGTCATCCAAGGCTCCGGGATTCGAACTACAGCTATGTGCCGTTCGGAATCCATTAGAACAAACACCAGGCAGGCTGTATGTAAGTTCAAACAGGAAGACCTTTATTGGAAGCGCACAACACCCTTTTATACAGAATTTGGAACATCCCCCCCCCCAACAACCGCTTTCCTATTGGTCAATTGTAAAGTACATGTAGTCCTCCTTCAGGTCCTCTTAGCCGTGCAAATGAGGACTTGAAAATGAGTCAGCAGGGATTGGTCCGATAGCTTGAATAGAAGGACTGCTATGTGTAATGAGACAGAAGCCCCAGGGGGCAATCAATGTACACAATGGCCAGACACAGAACAATGGAGCCGTCAGGAGCCTTAAGACAGAGCAGAAGACCCCCCACTGTGTAACAGATTTCAAGGAGGAACACTTCCGCATTCCTAGGCCCATGACAATACTTCCCCTGGAAAACAGTCCAACAGCCACAGTGGGACCCCGAACGGGTCAACTCGAGGATGTTGGAAAAGTAGTCTTTTCCTGTCTGCCGGGGTAACCCCTCCCGTCTCAATGCCAGCATGTCCCGGGTCCCCAGTATCTTTTCTGGTCCATAGTCTGTCGGTGGGAGGCCCGTCCCCAGTCCCTTCCAAAACACACAGTGACAGTGGGTTCTGTCACACTACTTAAAGCGGAGTTCCAACCACAATTTGCATTTTTTAAATGTATGTCCTTTCATCCTGCGTTTTTATAATATAAATCTGGTCACTTGCTATTTTACAATCCGCCGCCGATCCGCATAGATATTCAAAAAAGATAGTTTATAAAACTATATCTACACCGTTGTCATTTTGCTTGTGGGCATTGTGAAGCCTACAGACACTTTGGGCCAGATCCACAGCCCCGCAGCGCAACGTAACTTAACAGATTTAAGTTACACTGCCGCAAATTTCCTAAGTTAGGTATCGATCCACAACACACTTACCTGGAAATTTGCGGCGGTGTAACTCAAATCTGTCCGGCGCAAGGCGTTCCTAATCTAATGGGGCGAGTCCCATTTAAATTAGGCGCGCTCCCGCGCCGGACGTACTGCGCATGCTTGTGACGCAAATTTCCCGACGTGCTTTGCGCGACGTGACGTCATTTTTTGATCGGCGCGTAGCGTATTTCCGGATTCCCGTACAGCTTACGCAATCGACGTAAAATTAAAAAATTTGACGCGGGAAGGACGGCCATACTTTACACAGCAGTACGCCTGCTGTGTAAAAGTAGGGCTGCTTTACAAAAGTGTAACTAAGTGTAACTAAGCGACGGGAAACTAACGTAGCGGCGACGTAGCGAACGCGAAAAAGCTTTGAGGATCGACGTAACTCCTCATTAGCATACCCGACGCGTAATTCCCCCCCATACCCCCATACCCCCCATACTCTGCAATAACCCCCCCATACTCTGCAATAACCCCCCCCCCATACTCTGCAATAACCCCCCCCCCATACTCTGCAATAACCCCCCCCATACTCTGCAATACCAGCAATACTCTGCAATAACCCCCCATACTCTGCAATACCCCCCATACTCTGCATTACCATCAATACTCTGCAATAACCTCCCCATACTCTGCAATACCCCCCCATACTCTGCAATAACCCCCCCCATACTCTGCAATAACCCCCCCCCCATACTCTGCATTACCATCAATACTCTGCAATAACCCCCCCCATACTCTGCAATAACCCCCCCCATACTCTGCAATAACCCCCCCCATACTCTGCAATAACCCCCCCATACTCTGCAATAACCCCCCATACTCTGCAATAACCCCCCCATACTCTGCAATAACCCCCCGCCATACTCTGCAATAACCCCCCCATACTCTGCAATAACCCCCCATACTCTGCAATAACCCCCCCCATACTCTGCAATAACCCCCCCATACTCTGCAATACCCCCAATACTCTGTAATACCCCCCATACGCTGCAATAACCCCCCCATACTCTGCAATAACCCCCCCATACTCTGCAATAACCCCAATACTCTGTAATACCCCCAATACTCCGCAATACCCGCTAATATGACAGAAACAAGATTTTTTTATTTTTACAGAATTTTCTGTGTTTTTTCTTTTATAGCGCAAAAAAAAAAAACCCAGAGGTGATCAAATACCACCAAAAGAAAGCTCTATTTGTGGGGAAAAAAGGACAATTTTTTTTAGATGGGCACAATGTTGTATGACTGAGTAATTGTCATTCAAATTGTGAGAGCACCGAAAGCTGAAAATTGGTCTGGTTAGGAAGGGGGTTTAAAGTGGAAGTAAACCCTCCTATCGTTTTCAGCCAAGGAAGCGGCCATCTTGACCTCTGTTTAATCTACAACTGCCATAATGCTGTACATGTGACCTCTTATGAAACCAGCCATTGGATGGTTTGGTTGAGAGCACAAACAAATGTGACAGCTAGCATTTCCGGCATGCCGGGAATGTTAACTGTTTTTGTAACTATGAAATTGAAGGGTTTACTTCCACTTTAAGTGCCCAGTGGTCAAGAGGTTAAGAAAAAAAAAATCATTTTTTCTTTTTTAATTTCACTTGGGCGCTGGTCACCAGAGCCCTATGGGAAGCGCCACGTCAATGCAATCACGAGATTGCAGACACGGCGCTTCATTTGCGGGCTTTTAACCCGCCTTGCGGCGCAATGCAAACCGCCGATTAGCTTCCGCCCGTATAATCACTATGGGCACTGGGCAGGAGCATTGTTGTGTTTGCATCGCAGCTGTTACTTCCTGGTTTTAACCACTTAAGGACAGAAGGTGTTTTTGAGATTCGGTGTTTACAAGACTAAAACAGTTTTTTTTGCTAGAAAATTACTTAAAACCCCCAAACATTATATATATTTTTTTTCTAACACCCTAGAGAATAAAATGACGGTCATCGCAATACATTTTGTAACACCGTATTTGCGCAGCGGTCTTACAAGCGCATTTTTTTGGGAAAAAATTCACTTTTTTAAATTAAATAATAAGACAACAATAAATTTGGCCCAATTTTTTTATATATTGTGAAAGATAATGTTACGCCGAGTAAAATGATACCCAACACATCACGCTTTAAAATTGCGCCCGCTCGTGGCATGGCGTCAAACTTTTACCCTTAAAAATCTCGATAGGCGACGTTTAAAAAATTCTATAGGTTGCATTTTTTGAGCTACAGAGTAGCTCTAGGGCTAGAATTATTGCTCTCGCTCTAACGATCGCGGCGATACCTCACTTGTGTGGTTTGAATACCGTTTTCATATGTCGGCGCTACTCGCGTATGCGTTCGCTTCTGCGCGCGAGCTCGTCGGGACGGGGGAGCTTTAATTTTTTTTTGTTTTCTTATTTATTTTTATTGATTTTATTATTTTTTACACTGAAATAAAAAATAAATAAAAAATTATCACTTTTATTCCTATTATAAGGAATGTAAACATCCCTTGTAATAGAAAAAAGCATGACAGGTCCTCTTATATATGAGATCTGGGGGTCAAAAAGACCTCAGATCTCATATTTAGGCTTAAATGCAAAAAAAAGGAAAATTTGGCATTTAAAAAAATGACAACAAAAAAATTGTCTCTTTTAAGGCTCCATTCACACCTAGGCGTTTTTACGCCTGAAGCGCTACGCTCACAAACGCCAGAGGGATGAAAATACATTATTTGCTATGGTGACTGTTCACACCTGAACGCCGAACGCCTGTCGCGCGAAGCTCAAACAAGTCTCGGACCTTTTTTCGCGCGACAGCGGCGTATTTGAGCGTTTCCATTTCCCATAGAAAGTAATGGAAACGCTCGATTCAAGCGACTTGCGCGACAACGGGCGTTTGCTACGGGGTGTTTTGTCGATTTAATCAATAGAACTTGTCGCCCATGCAGAAGATTAAAAAAACCTACCAACATAGCAACAAGTGATGAAAAGATGATAATTTTTCCTATTGGCAAAAATAAAAAACGTCGAAGTACAAAAACGTCGGACAACGCTGTATGCAAACGCGCAAATAAGCATGAATACGCGTGACAAAACGCCAGAAAAAAACGCCCAAAAAAACGACCGACGCTCAGGTGTGAATGCAGCCTAAGAGGCTGGGCGGGACTGACGTTTTGACGTCACTTCCGCCCAGCAGAGCTATGAGGACGGGTGGGGGCCATCTTGCCCTCACTCAAGTCCTCACACACGAGCTGGCAGCATCCGATCTCCTCCGCCGCTACCGACGGCTCCGGTAAGCGGCGGAAGAGCGGCGGGAGGGGGGGGCCCTCTCCCGCCACCGATAACGGCGATCTCGCGGTGGAGACCGCCGTTATCGTTTACACGGCCGCCCACTGTAAAGATGGATACCTCAGTTGTGGCAGCAGCTGCTGCCGTTACTGAGATATCCATCTTTAAAAACAGGACGTACATATACAGTGGGCGGGTGTTAAGTGGACTAGATGAAAACAGGAAGTGATGTCACGTGGGCAGATCAGTTCTTTGCATGGCCTGAGCGGAGCTGAAAGCAAGGTAAGAAGACAGAGAGAGAGCCACACTTACCATGCTAAGATAGGTTGTCCTTGCTAGATCGACCCCACACATCCCACTCTGATCACCAATGACTGTCTGCGCAGTTTTCTGGACAATAGTCCTCCGTCTCCAGGCTGTCCACTCCTGATTCAGATGTATTTAGTATTTGTGCAAGGCGAGGGGTGCGTGCATGCATGCGTGCACGTTCCTGACCTGTATAACCAACACATGCTTCCTGGGCCAACTCTCAGCAGGCTGGTGCTGTGCAATGCATTCACCTGATCGCCCCAGGAAAGGATGGAGAACTACAAATACCAGCATGTTATTGTATATGGTTCCAAGGTGGATGGGTGTCCAGGTGTTTTCCTAGCACTGCAGGGACTTGTAGTCCCATACATGGGAGATTGCATGAACCAGAGCAGCGTTGCCAACCTACCAGATTGAAATTTACTGTCGCGACACTCCAAATTTACTGGCGCAGCCACGTTTTTACCGGCATTTCACAAAAGTTACTAAATTACATTTTTAGGTGCAAATTTCAGTATTTAGGCCACAAACAAGTACGCTGGGCAAATAGCAATGTGATTTAAGGGAGATATTCAGGTAAAAAACATGTTTTTGTTATTTTCGATTATAATAAGGGCAAATTATTTAGTCACATCACCCCCTGCCTCCACCCCCCTCTGCCACCAACACCCCCTGCCTTTACCCCCTCTGCCACCAACACCCCCTGCCTCCATCCCCCTCTGCCACCAACACCCCCTGCCTCCATCCCCCTCTGCCACCAACACCCCCTGCCTTTACCCCCTCTGCCACCAACACCCCCTGCCTTCACCCCCTCTGCCACCAACACCCCCTGCCTCCATCCCCCTCTGCCACCAACACCCCCTGCCTCCATCCCCCTCTGCCACCAACACCCCCTGCCTTCACCCCCCTCTGCCACCAACACCCCCTGCCTCCATCCCCCTCTGCCACCAACACCCCCTGCCTTTACCCCCTCTGCCACCAACACCCCCTGCCTTTACCCCCTCTGCCACCAACACCCCCTGCCTTCACCCCCTCTGCCACCAACACCCCCTGCCTCCATCCCCCTCTGCCACCATCACCCCCTACCTCCATCCACCTCTGCCACCAACACCCCCTGCCTCCATCCCCCTCTGCCACCAACACCCCCTGCCTTCACCCCCTCTGCCACCAACACCCCCTGCCTTCACCCCCTCTGCCACCAACACCCCCTGCCTCCATCCCCCTCTGCCACCATCACCCCCTGCCTCCATCCACCTCTGCCACCAACACCCCCTGCCTCCATCCACCTCTGCCACCATAACCCCCTGCCTCAATCCACCTCTGCCACCAACACCCCCTTCCTCAATCCACCTCTGCCACCAACACCCCCTGCCTCCATCCCCCTCTGCCACCAACACCCCCTGCCTCCATCCACCTCTGCCACCAACACCCCCTGCCTCCATCCCCCTCTGCCACCAACACCCCCTGCCTCCATCCCCCTCTGCCACCAACACCCCCTGCCTTCATCCCCCTCTGCCACCAACACCCCCTGCCTTTACCCCCTCTGCGGTGTCACAATCTCCCTCTGCCCCCAATCTCCCTCTGCCCCCAATCTCCCTCTGCCCCCAATCTCCCCCTGCCCCCAATCTCCCCCTGCCCCCAATCTCCCCCCTGCCCCCAATCTCACCCGCAATCACCCCCTGCCTCCAATCACCCCCTGCCTCCATCGTCCCCTGCCTCCATCCCCCTCTGCGGTGCCACCAACAACCCCTGTCTCCATCCCCCACCATCTGCGGTGCCTCCAATCACCCCCTGCCTCCAATCACCCCCTGCCTCCAATCACCCCCTGCCTCCAATCACCCCCTGCCTCCATTACCCCCTGCCTCCAATCTCCATGCGCAGTTCCAAGCCGAACCGATCTCGGCTATTTTTACTGGCACATTTCCGCAACCACGGACATTTACGAACAGGGAAAAAAAGTACCCGTTTTTACGAACTGTCCGTAAAAATACGGACGGTTGGCAACACTGAACCAGAGTCCTAGCAGAAGATGAAGAACTACAAGTCCCAGCAGGTTATAGCATAGGGCTCCAAGTAAATAAGTGGTCGTGCGATGCTGGGACTTGTAGTCCCTTACCTAAGAGAATTGCATGAACCAGAGTCTTAGGAGGGAGAGGCTGGAGAACTACAAATCCCAGCAGGCTGGTGTGCAATGCATGATCCTGATCTCCACAGGAGAGGGTGGAGAACTACAAATCCCAGCAGGCTGGTGTGCAATGCATAATCCTGATCTCCCCAGGAGAGGGTGGAGAACTACAAGTCCCAGCAAGAAATAGTATGGGGCTCCAACATAGATGGGTACACATGTGATGCTGGGACTTGTAGTCCCATACATGGGCTATAGCATGAACCTAGCAGAGGATGAAGAACTACAAGTCCCAGCAGGTTATAGCATATTGCTCCAAAGTGGCTGAGTTTCCATGTGATGCTGGGACTTGTAGTCCCTTGCCTAAGAGAATTGCATGAACCAGTCTTAGGAGGGAGAGAATGGAGAACTACAAATCTCAGCAGGCTGGTGTGCAATGGGTTAACCTGATCTCTCCAAGAGAGGGTGGAGAACTACAAGTCCTGGCAGGTTATAGTATAGGGCTCCAAGGAGGATGAGTGCCCGTGCGATGCTGGGACTTGTAGTCCCATAATTGGGAATTGCATGCACCAGATTTCTATGATGCTAGTATTGTAGTCCCACACATACATAGGGAACTAAATCAGCCGGGAACCTAGCAGATTGTAACTTAAAACTCGAAGGATGATGAGTGGTCATGGCTATTTCTGGGGGGGCGGAACGGTAGGCGCCCGGCGAATGCCGATGGTCCACCTTGGCCCCGCCCCTTAATTCCGAGCCCCTCAGTCCCTCCCTCCCTCTCTGCTCTGCATGCAGAGCAAAGCAGCGCAGCGGCCACCTGGTGCCTGACCCCCTCATCCCTGTCAATGCAGCCCTTACAGGAGACCAACAGAAGGAGCAGCAGCACCCAGTGTAGACTAGAGGGAGGAAGTACAACCCACAGCAGGAGAGAGGTATGTGTACATCCTAGGCTATCACTGAGCACCACTGTCCCTCCACCCACCCCACTGTCCTTCTATCCCTCCACCCACCCCACTGTCCCCCTATCCACCCCACTGTCCCCCTATCCACCCCACTGTCCCCCTATCCACCCCACTGTCCCCCTATCCACCCCACTGTCCCCCTATCCACCCCACTGTCCCCCTATCCACCCCACTGTCCCCCTATCCACCCCACTGTCCTTCTATCCCTCCACCCACCCCACTGTCCTTCTATCCCTCCATCCACCCCACTGTCCCTCCACCCACCCCACTGTCCTTCTATCCCTCCATCCACCCCACTGTCCCCCTATCCACCCCACTGTCCCTCCACCCACCCCACTGTCCCTCCACCCACCCCACTGTCCTTCTATCCCTCCATTCACCCCACTGTCCCTCCATCCATCCCACTGTCCTTCTATCCCTCTATCCACCCCACTGTCCCCCCATCCACCCCACTGTCCCCCCATCCACCCCACTGTCCCCCCATCCACCCCACTGTCCCCCTATCCACCCCACTGTCCCCCTATCCACCCCACTGTCCCCCTATCCACCCCACTGTCCCCCTATCCACCCCACTGTCTCCCTATCCCTCCATCCACCCCACTGTCCTATCCTTCCATCCACCCCACTGTCCTATCCCTCCATCCACCCCACTGTCCTATCCCTCCATCCACCCCACTGTCCTATCCCTCCATCCACCCCACTGTCCTATCCCTCCATCCACCCCACTGCCCTATCCCTCCATCCACCCCACTGCCCTATCCCTCCATCCACCCCACTGCCCTATCCCTCCATCCACCCCACTGTCCTTCTATCCCTCCATCCACCCCACTGTCCCCCTATCCACCCCACTGTCCCCCTATCCACCCCACTGTCCCCCTATCCACCCCACTGTCCCCCTATCCACCCCACTGTCTCCCTATCCACCCCACTGTCTCCCTATCCCTCCATCCACCCCACTGTCCTATCCTTCCATCCACCCCACTGTCCTATCCCTCCATCCACCCCACTGTCCTATCCCTCCATCCACCCCACTGTCCTATCCCTCCATCCACCCCACTGTCCTATCCCTCCATCCACCCCACTGTGCTATCCCGCCATCCACCCCACTGTCCTATCCCTCCATCCACCCCACTGTCCTATCCCTCCATCCACCCCACTGTCCTATCCCTCCATCCACCCCACTGCCCTATCCCTCCATCCACCCCACTGCCCTATCCCTCCATCCACCCCACTGTCCTTCTATCCCTCCATCCACCCCACTGTCCCCCTATCCACCCCACTGTCCCCCTATCCACCCCACTGTCCCCCTATCCACCCCACTGTCCCCCTATCCACCCCACTGTCCTCCTATCCCTCCACCCACCCCACTGTCCTTCTATCCCTCCACCCACCCCACTGTCCTTCTATCCCTCCACCCACCCACTGTCCTTCTATTTCTCCATCCACCCCACTGTCCCCCTATCCACCCCACTGTCCCCCTATCCACCCCACTGTCCCCCTATCCACCCCACTGTCCTTCTATCCCTCCACCCACCCCACTGTCCTTCTATCCCTCCACCCACCCCACTGTCCTCCTATCCCTCCACCCACCCCACTGTCCTCCTATCCCTCCACCCACCCCACTGTCCTCCTATCCCTCCACCCTCCCCACTGTCCTCCTATCCCTCCACCCACCCCACTGTCCTTCTATCCCTCCACCCACCCCACTGTCCTCCTATCCCTCCACCCACCCCACTGTCCTCCTATCCCTCCACCCACCCCACTGTCCTCCTATCCCTCCACCCACCCCACTGTCCTTCTATCCCTCCACCCACCCCACTGTCCCACTGTCCCTCCATCCACCCCACTGTCCCTCTATCCACCCCACTGTCCCTCTATCCACCCCACTGTCCCTCTATCCACCCCACTGTCCCTCTATCCACCCCACTGTCCCTCTATCCACCCCACTGTCCCTCCATCCACCCCCCTGCCACGTGTATAGTGTAGCACTGTAGCTGACCTGATTGTGAGGGTTGCAGAATGCATATATGTACGATTTACAGGGTGCAGAATGCGATTGTGCGATTTACTAACAGTGTAATTTTTTTTCATTTGCTTGCGCCGATCTGTAAGGCTGCGATATATACCATGATCTGCGATGCTGGGCCTGTACGTTCTGTCCCGCGATGCTGGGCCTGTGCACTCTGTCCCGCGATGCTGGGCCTGTGCACTCTGTCCCGCGATGCTGGGCCTGTGCACTCTGTCCCGCGATGCTGGGCCTGTGCACTCGGTCCCGCGATGCTGGGCCTGTGCACTCTGTCCCGCGATGCTGGGCCTGTGCACTCTGTCCCGCGATGCTGGGCCTGTGCACTCTGTCCCGCGATGCTGGGCCTGTGCACTCTGTCCCGCGATGCTGGGCCTGTGCACTCTGTCCCGCGATGCTGGGCCTGTGCACTCTGTCCCGGTGCACTCTGTCCCGGTGCACTCTGTCCCGGTGCACTCTGTCCCGGTGCACTCTGTCCCGGTACACTCTGTCCCGGTACACTCTGTCCCGCGATGCTGGTTCTTGGTCTCTGCAATGTTTCTGATGAATTTGCAGAAGAAAGAGAATGGAGGGAAGGAAACCTTGTTCTCTGTTTTGTATGACGACCCTTGTGCAGACCATTTCTCTTGCAAACCATACGGGGGCTTTGAGACAATTGGGTTTACCCCTCTGGCAGTGTCGAGGTAACTGAGTCCAGGTAGTTTTGGGTCTGCCTTGGCTAGCTGAAGCTCAAGGAGAAGGTCACTGGAACGCCTTGTTGTCCTTACCAGATATCGTTGGAAAATTTTCTAGAAAAAGATCCACGCCCCCTACGGGATAATTTAAATTACGCTCGCTTACGCCGGTCAGTTTTACGGAGCGCCCGCGCAAATTTCGGAGCTACTGCTTCGTGAATGAAGCGTAGCGCAAGTAATTTACGGAGCCGTATCGTTAAAACGGTACGCTGCGCCTCCGTAAGAGTGCGCAGCCCTACCTGAATCTACCCCATTGTTGTTAATAGACACAGGGAAATATGGTGCATCAGATACATTCAGGTGAGTTGCTTGCTTGAAGTCAGTTGTTCCACTGGTACGTTGATTGAAGGCTGCACCGATGACAGGAGATTGATGACTTGCTTGCTCTGATGCTCCGTGACATACGAAAGGAGGTTAGGTAGGCACGCAGGAAAGGCACTGGAGTGAATATTCATGCAAGAATTAGCTGTAACCTCCTTAACTTGATGCTGTGAAGAAGTCTATGTTGTCAAGAGCATTGGAGACGATAGATTGTACACTGCAGAGGCTTAAGACATTGGCCCAGATTCACAAAGCACTTACGCCGACGTATAACAAGTTACGCCGACGTAAGTGCAAATGTGCGCTGTCGTATCTGTGCGCCAGACCCACAAACTAATATGCGCCTAAAAACAGGCTACACCCCGCCGACGTATCTTGCTTGCGCCGGCATAGAGTGGGCGCACATTTAGGCTGGGCGCATGGTGCCGCTCCCATTGATTAGCCATGCAAACATGCAATTGAGGGAAATACGGCGATTCACGAATGTGCCCGGCGCATGCTACGCGAGATGCGCGCAAGTTGTACGTCCGGCGGAAAGTTATTCCCCATAAAGGAGGTGCAACCCAGCAACAGACATGCTCAGGTCTGCACCAGGGAACACAAGCCGGCGTATTGTGCGTTGGACGTGTGTCTGGCTGGGCGTACTTATGTTCACGGCGTACGCTTAGGCAGTTTTGCCGGCGTGGTTGTGAGCAGGCACATAGGGGTGCGTCCACGTCACGGCGCATGCCCAGTTTGTGATACGTACCTGTCTGGCGCTCGGCCCATCATTTGCATGGGGTCACGCCTCATTTGCATGGGTTCACGCCCACTTCCACCTACGCCGACGTGCTCCTTCGAAACCTACGCCACGCTGGCGCAGTGTTGGGAACACTGGCTTGCTGAATGCAATGCTTGCCTCGCTGCGCTGCGTTGGCGTAGTGTACAGTGTGTGCTCTACGGCGGCGTAATGTGCGCCTTGCTCTCTGTGAATCTGGGCCATAGTCTTTAGTGCGTTTAAGGGTATCTTCCATGTCTGCTATGTTTTAGGTTGATGCTGTCTTTCTCGCTTGAACCTTCATCTGCACTGATGGCTTGCTCTAGGACCCTTAGCTTTTCCATAGGTGCCTCATGTTTACACTGTTCATTTAAGATCTCTATTGCTGCTCTTTGACGTGTTGTCTAAATTTCCATATCTGCTCTTTGATATGCTGTCTTTTCTGCATATGCACCTTGCTGGCTTCCGTTTCAGCACGGGCACTGATAAGTCGCTCACTGAGTGTTGAGTTTCTTGAACTGCTGCATTTGGAGGACATAGAACTTCTGGTGGAAACGGATCTGTGAAATGCAGTGTCATGTAGCACAGGGCTCGACAAATCCCGGTCGCCAGGTCACCATGGCGACTAGAAATAGGGTCCTGGCGACTTGGTTTGGAAGGGGGGAAAAAAAAAAAATGTTTGTTTTTTTTTATTTTTTTTGTGAGCTGGCGCCATCTGGTGGTGAGTCGTTGGTATTACAAGTTATTACCACCAGATGTGTAAGCTGGCGCCATCTGGTGGTGGCCGTTGGTATTACAAGTTAAGCATTACAAGTTAAACAGCAATTCTAATGTAATTTTTCACTATTTTCACTGCCATCTTCTTCCCTCTAATTAGAACCCCCAAACATTATATATATTTTTTATCCTAACACCCTAGAGAATAAAATGGCGGTCGTTGCAATACTTTCTGTCACGCCGTATTTGCGCAGCGGTCTTACAAGCGCACTTTTTTGGGGAAAAAATTACACTTTTTTTATTAAAAAATAAGACAACAGTAAAGTTAGCCCAATTTTTTTTAATATTATGAAAGATAATGTTATGCCGAGTAAATTCATACCCAACATGTCACGCTTCAAAATTGTGTCCTCTCGTGGAATGCCGACAAACTTTTTTTTTTTTTTCACAAGAAAGCCAACAAACTTTTACCTTTTTACCCTTTAAAATCTTCATAGGCGACGTTTAAAAAAAAAATCTACAGGTTGCATGTTTTGAGTTACAGAGGAGGACTAGGGCTAGAATTATTGCTAGAATTATTGCTCTCGCTCTACCAATCGCGGCGATACCTCACATGTGTGGTTTGAACACCGTTTACATATGCGGGCGCTGCTCACGTATGTGTTCGCTTCTGCGCGCAAGCTCGTTGGGACGGGCGCGTTTTCTGGCTCCTAACTTTTTTAGCTGGCTCCTAGATTCCAAGCAAATTTGTCAAACCCTGATGTATCATCTCTATCTTTACTTCTGCCTTTAATTTGGTTTGCTGGATAAAACTGTCTCTTTCTAGATTAAGAACATGCAAGCTCTTTAATTCCTCCGGTGAATCTTCTGCTGTCATACTTTGTAGAACATTAATGAGCTTATTGGTGGTAAACTGATAAAGCTCATAAGAGGCAGAAAGTTTTTTAATGGTGCCCCCTATTGGCAGTAGCTCACGTTCAACAGACAGTGTGTTAGATATCGTAAGAACCTTTTCCCATAATAATTTCAGGCTAGTTGTCAATTCAATTCTTAAAGCTTCATAATTCTCCATTACTTTCCAAGTTGGTTTGACTGAGGCCTCGTACACACGACCGAGTTTCTCAGCAAAAACCAGCATGAACCTTGCTGGGAGATATTTTTTTGCCGAGGAAACCGGTCGTGTGTACATTTTCGTTGAGGAAACTGTCGAGAAACTCGACGAGCCAAAAAGAGAGCAAGTTCTCTATTTCCTCAACGGGAGTTTCTGGTCGGGCTGGTTTTCGACGAGAAACTTGAACGTCTGTATGCTAAGAAACCCGCGCTTGCTCAGATTAAAGTATGAGACGGGAGTAAAAGTAGCATTTGTAATGGAGATAACACATTTTTAAAGCTGTAACAGACTGAAAAGTGCAAACCGTCTCTTACCAAACTTTTATTTAACACGCAAACACATGAAATTAGCAAAAGCAACCCCAAGAGTTTAGCCAGTGGAATCGAACTTCCCCTGCCGTTGTATGTCACCGCGTTTGAGAACGAGGAGGTTTTGGCTTGACTGTGTGTACGCAAAGCAAGCTTGTCGAGTTCCTCGACAAGCCTAACAAGGAACTCGACGTGTTTCGCCTGTCGAGTTTCTCGGTCGTGTGTACGGGGCCTCAGTGTTTGGGTATGTCAGCAGGCTCAGGGTTTTGTGCTTGTGTGTGTGTGTGTGAGAGGGACCCTTTGTAACTCGTACTGACACAGGTAGATAATGGCTAAGTGAAAAGCCAGCAGGATCTGTGTGCTATAAGATGACACCATGCAGCCTAGGAGGGGGGGTCTGGATGGGATCTGCTCCCCGTACTACAGGGGTGCCCAACCTTTTGAAGAGCGAGGGCCACTTGAGCAACTTGGTAACCAGTCGAGGGCCACGATGAGCAGAGTGGGCGGATGACAGGTCATGGCTACTCTATAGGCCCTCCGATCCGCCAAGATTAAAGGGGATGAATTCCCTTCTGTTTGTCACTCTATATCGGTGAATTGAGGGTCCCATTTGGTCGGGCTGATCGTGTGAAAAGGGCCTAAGACTGCTTTCACACTGATGTGCTGCGGTTTACCCACACCACGGCTGCAGCGTAGTGCACCTGTGTCTATCCTGCGGGTTAGCTAAACTTTGTCATAGACTCCACCTGTGGCAAAAGCCGGCGCTGTAGAGGACGCATCGACTTATGGGGCTCTGCCCCACAGCTTCTTTCTTCCTTCAACACCAGCTTCATTCACAACACTGATGCTGTGGTATGGCGCGCCGGCAACCTGCGATCTGGGCTTGCTAACCCGCCATTCCAGAGCAGGAGGTCGCGGGCCACATAGGAGGGCTCCGCGGGGCACATGTGGCCCCCGGGCCACTAGTTGGCCACCCCTGCCGTACTACAATACATCTTCTCAGAACAGGAATGAGTGTTTTGTGACTTCTGACCGACAACACCCAAATCATGTCTGTGCCACCCTGTTTTGACTCCACTACAAGGCGATAAACTTTATCTACAGCTTCATATAGGGCTTATAGGACCTGGTGACATTTTGAATCCCTTGCATCAATTCAGACAGCTTAAAGTGGAGGTTCACCTGAAAAACAAATTTTTAACATTAGACTAAGCATAGTAAGGGCATTTACTTTCGGCAGGTCTTTTTTTTTTTTTTTTTTTTTCTCTGTACTTACCTTTATATTCTGATTTGGTCCAGGGCTTCCGCGTTATGATGACTCCGGGATTGGGCGTTCCTATCCCTGCCTCAGGGTTCCGATGACTGCGGGACTGGGCGTTCCTATCCTTCGGTTCGATGATTGACGGCTTGTGAAACAGGTGACCTGTCGCACAACGCGCGTCACCAGATTTCCGGAAATAGCCGAGCTGCGAGTCGGCACTATACGCCGTGTAGAGCTGACTGCGCAGGCGCCGTATAGTGCCAACTCGCAGCTCGGCTCTTTCCCGACATCTGGTGACGCGCGTTGTGCGACAGGTCACCTGTTTCACAAGCCGCCAATCATCGAACCGAAGGATAGGAACGCCCAGTCCCGCGGTCATCGGAACCCGGAAGCCCTGGACAAAAACAGAATATAAAGGCATGTATGGAGAAAAAAAAAATTGCCTGCCGAAAGTAAATGCCCTTACTATGCTGGCTCTGCTAGATGTAATGTTAAAAAAAAATTTGGGGTGAACCCCCGCTTTAACTCAGTGAATAAACTCACTGTTGAGGAGACAGATGATGAAGCCTTTTGAATGTTCCATTTAATGAAAGATATTCATAGATAGAAAGACGTTGATGTTGTTAGCCACATGGAAAGATGATTAAAGCATGGTGGAATACTGAGCAATGAACCAGAGAGAATAAAGGGGAGGAGATATAGAGAAGTACGGTGGGAGAGAGGGTTCAGCTTAGACAGAGGCGGATGTTTTAAAGACACAAAGCAATAATAAATCGAAAAGTGTAACACAGATGAAATAATAATAAATCACATAGTGTAACACAACACCCCCACTAATCTCCAGATCTTTTGTATTCCTTCAGATAAATCCATTTCCTCTGGGTAACTTTATCAGTTTATTAAATGTTCAAATAATAATCCTGACATTTGGAGGTTGATTTACTAAAGGCAAACATACTGTGCATTTGCTCGAGATCTGAGGGGAAGCTCTGTTGGTTTCTATCATCCAATCTCCCCCAAAAAAATGGCCAGGATTCAGATAGGAGATACGCCGTCGTATCTCTGAGTGCGGGAGGTCGTAACTATGCGACTGATTCAGAGAATCAGTTACGCATAGATTTCCCTAAGATCCGACCGGCGTAAGTGTCTTACACCGTCGTATCTTAGGCTGCATATTTACGCTGGCCGCTAGGTGGACCTTCCGTATAGTTACACAATGAATATGCTAATTGGGTAGATACGCCGATTCAGGCTTTTTCCGGCGTAAAGTTACCCCTGCTATATGAGGTGTAGCTAATGTTGGACGTCGTTCCCGCGTCGAGTTTTGAAAATTTTATGTCGTTTGCGTAAGTCGTTCGCGAATAGGGCTGTACGTAAGTTACGTTCACGTCTAAAGCAATGACGACTTGCGGCGTAATTTCGAGCATGCGCACTGGGATCTTTTCACAAACGGTGCATGCGCCGTTCGTAAAATATGTCAGATACGTGGGGTCACAGTGAATTTGCATAAAACACGCCCACATCATCCCCATTTGAATAAGGCGGGCTTACGCCGCCACACATACGTTACGCCGCCGTAACTAAGGGCGCAGGTTCTTTCTGCATACGGAACTTGCGCCCTAAGTTATGACCAGGGGGGATTGGGTTGGGTCATGTCATTTGGTTTGAATGAGGGTGATTGGGTTGGGTCATGGCATTTGGTTTGAATGAGCGTGATACGTTACGCCGCGCCGATAGATACGGCAATGTATCTGAATCCGGCCCAATATGTTTTATCTTCCTTGCATGTGATTGAATGTTCTTTGCAGTTTTACTTAATTTACTAAGTTCTGGAGCAACTGTACTTGCAGTGCGCAGTATATTTACCTTTAGTAAATCAACCCAGTGTTTCCACAGATTATTAAATGTTCTTTCTTTCCCCCAGATAGGGAGATGATTGTCAGGAATCCTCCCATGTATTATCTGTGTTCTTCTTTAAGGATTCCTATGACTACGAGTCTGTCTCAGCCCCTACCTGTGTAGGAATGTACGGAACTGGTCACATTGGTTACTTTCATTTCTCTCTTCTGCTTTCAGCGATGGCGTCTGCTGATCTGAGGAAGGAGCTGGAATGTTCCGTCTGTCTGAGCATTTATACAGATCCTGTGACCCTGAATTGTGGACACAACTTCTGCCGGGACTGTATTGGTCGTGTGTTGGATACACAGGAGAGGTCTAGAGGATATTCCTGTCCTGACTGTAGACAAACCTTCAGGAAACGTCCCGTCCTTCAGAGGAACATAACCCTACGTAACATAGCAGAGAATTTCCTGTCTTCTCAGCCACATCAGGAGAAGTTATCCGGGGTCTTCTGTACTTACTGTATTCACACTCCTGTACCTGCTGTGAAATCCTGTCTGCATTGTGAAGCTTCTCTCTGTGACAATCACCTGAAAGTCCACAGCAAGTCACCAGAACACGTCTTATGTGACCCCACCACTTCCCTGGAGAACAGGAAATGCCCCGTCCATAAGAAGATCCTGGAGTATTACTGCACTGAGGACTCCTCCTGTATCTGTGTGTCCTGCAGGCTGGATGGAGAACATCGGGGACACCAGGTGGAGACTCTGGATGAGGCCTCTGAGATGAAGAAGAAGAAACTGAGGAAAGTTCTGCAGAAACTGATGACAGAGAAAGAAGAGACGGAGAAAAGAGTCCAGAGTCTGCAGGAACACAGGAGGAAAGTACAAGGAAAAGCAGATGATGAAACAGAGAAAGTCATTGCCCTGTTCAAAGACCTCAGGAGACGTCTGGAAGACCTGGAGAAGAGAGTCCTGAGGGACATCTCTGGGCAGGCAGAGCGGGTCTCTCTACCACTGTCTGATATGATCCATCAGCTGGAAATAAAGGAGGAGGAGCTGTCCAGGAAGATGGGGGACATTGAGGAGCTGTGTAACATGACGGATCCACTGACTGTCCTACAGGAATCAGACACAGGTGACTTGTGTGATACTGAGGATGATGAGGACAGAGAGAGACGTGATAAACTCCTCCATGATGGAGGGGATCTGGATGTGGCGGGGATCTCACACACATTACACACAGGTTTATCTGATATCATGTCTGGGGTAAATGTAGAGAAATGTACAGGCACACATGTCTATCCACATTCTACTACAAAGGGCAAAGGTCACACCGATGCTGAACCATCCAGGAGATGTCCCCAACCCTCCCCCACCATACAACCATCCAGGAGATATCCCCAACCCTCGCCCACCATACCACACCACCAGGCTGAAGGGCCAAATATTGGGGCTGTACAGCAAACATCGGGGGTGTTGGAGGTTAAAGACATATTACTGGATGTGAGCACAGCTAGTAATTATCTCCATATATCAGATGACAGGAAAACTGCATCCTTCTCACCATCATATCAGCATCGCCCAGAAACACCAGAGAGATTTCAGGGTCCTCAGGTGATGAGCAGTCAGAGGTTCTCCTCAGGGAGACATTACTGGGAAGTGGATGTCGGGGGGGCATTCTGCTGGATAGTCGGGATATGTTACCCCAGTATAGACAGGAGAGCAGAGGAGTCGGTGATTGGATATAATAAGAAGTCCTGGGGTTTGGAGAGGTGGGGGGATAATCAGTGCTCAGTGAGACATGACAGGAAGGAGATCCGATTACCCGGCGATGTCTCCAGTAACAGAGTCAAGATAGATCTGGATTATGAGGCCGGGCGGATCTCCTTTTATGATCTGTGTGACCCAATCCAACACCTCCACACCTTCACCACCACCTTCACTGAGCCTCTCCATGCTGGGGTATGGGTAATGTGGGGTTGTAGAAATATATCTGGTGGGAATCAGAAGTGAGATATCTGCCCAGAGACTGGTGACAGCCCAAGGTGGAGCATCTGATTGGTGAAATACTCAGCCAATATAAGTTGGCAGTTAAAACAACATGATTTATTTACTTCTAAAGCTGCTGGCTCCGGGCAGCCATTTTCATCCTAAACTTCTCTTCACTACCTAGTGTGCCACTGACCAGGAACACGCATGCAGGAGGTCGTATTGTTCAGGCTTCACTGGCTGCATGCTTGTTCTGGGTCAGTGACACACTAGGTAGCAGGAAGCCCTGGAGCCTGCACCTTTAGGCCTCATGCAGATGGAGCTTTTTTACAGCTGCTTTTAGCAGCGTCAGAATTTCTTTTTTTGGTGCTTAAAAACACCTCTCCCAGGTTCTATGGCCTTGTTCATACAGAGGCTTTTAGGAGCTGTAAGTGACATAGGCGTTTTCAAGCAAATAAAACCCAGGGCCAGCGTGTTCAGAGGCTCGGTGTTAGAGCTGTAAAATAGCCTGACACTACTAAACGTGGCTTAACGATGGATACAGCCGCGTTAAGCCTTGTCAAGCATTTCTCATGCCTCTATTCAAAATCAATGGTTCCCTATGGGAACCCATTGATTTGAGTAGAAGTGGCACCAGAAGTCAGATCATGATGATCCTACTTGCGGCACGGTTTGCGTGCTAAGGATCCTAAAGGGGAACAATTCAAGGGCCTCTTTCTGACAACCCTGTCCGGTGTTTGTTAGGGTCTGCGGGCAGGGGGGCTTATCAGAATCTGGAAGCCCCTTTTAACAAGGGGGCCCCCAGATCCTGTCCCCCCACCCTATGTGAATGAGTATGGGATACATTGTACCCCTACCCATTCACCCAAAAAAAGTGTCAAGAATGAAAACACTACACAAGTTTTTAAAGTAATTTATTAAGGCAGCTCCAGCGTCTCTTCCGATTTCTTCTCCCTCTGGCGATGTCTTCATCCTCCGGTTCTTCTCCTTCCTCTCTGCTTTGTCTTCTCCCCCACTCCGGTTCTTCTCCCTCCTCTCTGCACTGTCATCTCCCTCTCTTCGGTTCTTCTCCTCTCTGTGCTGTCTTCTCCCCCTCTCCGGTCCTTCTCCTCTCTGTGCTGTCTTCTCCCCCTTTCCAGTTCTTCTCCTCTCTGTGCTGTCTTCTCCCCCAATCCGGTTCTTCTCCTCTCTGTGCTCTTTCCTCCCCTCCCCTGTTCTTCTCCTCTCCGCTCTGTCTTCTCCCCCTCTCCGGTTCGCCTCCTCTCTGTGCTGTCTTCTCCCCCTCTCCGGTTCTTCTCTCTGCTCTGTCTTCTGCCTCTGCCGGGTCTCCTTTCTCCGCTGTCCACTCCCTCTGTTCTTCCTCTGATGTTGTCTCGAAATGCTCTCCCGGTATAATGCTAGGGCCGCCTTGTGCTATTACTTATATAGACATGGGACGGGGCCATCCAGTGACCTCATCCAGGGGTCCCGCCCCCTTGTGACATCACCGCCCAGCTGAATAAAAGCCATACATCTTGGGGGAGGGGGGGACCCCACGCCATTTTTTTTTTCATTTTGCGAGGGGTTCCCTTTCAATAGCCTCAGCACACAAAACTACACCGGAAGTCCGATCATCATGATCCTTCTTCTGGTGCGACTTCTATTAAAATCAATGGGCTCTCATAGGAAACCATTGATTTAGAATAGAGGCAAATAAATGCTGCTAAAAGCTAGCGTGTCAAAACGTGCATTATTTCCAATGCAAAAAGCTACTAAAAACGCATTTTTACAGCCGCATTTTCCTGGCATTGGTAGTGGCTTCGCAGCTCGTTTTTTTATTAAAGCCCCTTGTGCATGAGGCCTTATAGTGTATCGGTAGCCATACTTTTTTTCAGGTTTGGATGGAGTGGGAAAGGATTTTCTCCCTGTTTGTTTTGTACTGTTATCTGGGGCTCCAATAGAGGGATTTCCCTTGACTTCCTGTCCTGGCAACAATGTTTTACTAGGCAGGAAGTGAGCGGAACTCTCCAACAGACTTGCTTTTTTTTTCTTTAGTAGAGGAATGGTAGGCTAGAAACTGTCAGATTTTTATTTTTGTCTGTATCCTTTGTAGGTTTTCCATAATTTCCTGTCTAAAGAAATATTGTCACCTGGACAGGAAGTGAGTTGAAATCTTTTATTCGTTATTAAACGTCTTGCTCCTTTTCTTGCTTTACTCTCTTTACTCCCATTGTCTGAAGGAGCGGGCTCTACGGGACTCAATAAGTCATGCTCATATAGTCCTCCGAAAGTTCCATCCTCCTGTGCCTCTTATAGACCTGTTGTTCTTCTGAATGTAGATTTCAAGATTCCGACAAAGCTCATTGCCCAATGATTACAGCTCATATTGCCTACAATTACAATTATTGACTCAGACCAAACAGGGTTCATGGCAGGGAGGGCTACAGATGTGAATTTGCAAAGATTATATACTAACATTCATGCTTCACATATTAATATGGGTACCCGGGTAGTGGCCTCCTTGGATATAGAGAAGGCCTTCAACACTGTCGAGTGCCCTTTTCTGTGGGAGGTACTCCGCAGGATCGGTTTCCCATTGGTATTCACGAAGTGGATATAGGTTCTATATAGATATCCCACAGCTGCATTGAGACTGAGGGAAGGCTTGTCAACTTATTTTTCCTTATAGAGGGCTACTTGGCAGGGCTGCCCTCTATCCCCGGCCCTTTTTGCAATTGCCTTGGAGCCGGTGGCAGAGGCTCTTCGCATCTCTCCAAATATTAAAGGGTTGCTAGTTAGCTGGCTGGAGGTGAAGGTAGCCCTATATGTGGATGACCTCCTAATTTTTTTTTAATTGATGCTGGATCCTCCTTGCAGGGTGCCTTACAGATATTAAATTCCTTTCCGTCTATTACGGGGCTGAAGGTTAACTGGACTAAATCATTGCTGTTTCCAATAGATATCGAAGCTCGAAATACAGCCCTTCCTGACATTCCATTGCAGTGGGTAGAGAATTTTAAGTACTTAGGAGTAGTAATATCTTGTCCGGCCTCAGAATTCATCTACTTGAATTTGACCCCGGTCTTGAGGGACATACGGCCGAAGTTGAAGGCATGGGGATCTTTACAGCTACCCCTATTGGGACATATAAACCTTTTGAAAATTAAAATTATTCCAAAATCTACATGTTTCTTTAAACACTCTCCCCAGTGGATCCCTAGATCTTTTTTTGGAGGACTTAATCAACTATTTTCTTCTTTTTTTATGGGGCTAAAAAAAACGTAGATATAAGTTAACCACCCTTATGCGTCCCTGTAATCAGAGTGGCCTAGCCTTCGTGGATCTCCATAAGTATTTTCTAGCTACACAGCTGGTGACAGCTGCATGGTGGTTATGTCCAGATTTATCCAACCCTTCAACTTGGTTGGAAGCCGTGGTGGTAGAATCGATAGAAGCTCTTAAGTTTCTCTTATTTAGAGGCCTTCGGGCCCCCTATCATTTGCCCCCCCAATGCTCACCACTATTCGAGCTTGGGAGGCTGGTCTTAGATGCGATCACTACCCTAGAGCAGCATTTTCTCCAAACCATAATTTAGCCCAGTTCTATAAATGATCAGAACTGATTGTATGGACTAAATATAATGTTAAGTTGGTCTCTCAGGTTGTTATAAATGGTAGCTTATCCTCCTTCTACTTACTTACTTCAACTTTTAACTTACCCAGCTCTCATTTGTTTAGATATTGTTTGTTTTCCCATGCCTTCTATGCCCAGTTCTCACAAGTTAATCCAATGATGGAACAATCTATCTTGGAAAGGGTACTACGGTCGGATTATTCGGAGAAACGTACTTGCAGATTATTTTCTAATTTTATCACAGTTTCTCTTAGAGGGCCTTAGAGCTAGATGGTTGCGAAATATTCCTGATTTAGGTACAGATGATTGGGATGATAGGTGGAACTTCCCCTTTCGATCTTTGGTCTCATTGAGAGACCATTTGATATCGGTTAAAATTGGTGCATAACGACTCCATAAGATGAACCCGACGTGCTCCTCTGATTGTTGGCGGTGTGATGTGGCTTCGGGAGACTTCTCACACATCTTTAGGACCTGTCCCTTTAGTGTAGGTTTTTGGGTGGAGGTGGTGGCTTTGTTAAATTTCATTTTATCCGCCCCTTTGCCGGTCTCTATGTTAGTATGGTTGTTGGGTTTGCTGGAGGATATTCTTCCTGCAGAGGCAGAGCAGATATTTGCTAATATTACATTGTTTTATGCCAGAAAAGCGATTGCCCTGTATTAGAAGAAACCGTCCCCGCCCAAACTTCTATATGGGAAACAATGGTTAACAACAGTTTACCATTATATAGAGAGACTTGCATGAATAGAGGTTGTCCAAGTAAATATGATAAAATCTGGGCCAAGTGGCTGGCCGAGCCTTGCACGGCTTTGAATATTAAACTATGATATGATACAGAAATATATATATATCTATATATATATATATATATATATATATATATATATATATATATAGTGTGATATAGACCATACAGACTGTTGATATTTTAAAAATGTTTTGCTCAACGTGTGTTGTGTTATTTGTGTAATGTACTTTGTGTTGTATCTGTATTTTGTCTGAAAATTATAATAAAGAGATTTTAGGGGAAAAAATGTTTATGAAATTGTTTAACAAAGTGCTTATGCTAATGTTATGATCCTTATATAACAGGTTCTCTGTCTAGAATGACTTTACAGAAAGAGATGTTATTAGAACAAATTGTTGATCTCCGGATTCTTGGAAGGTTTGTGGAACATAGAGACAGTTGGTCTCCTTCTTCTACAATGAGGGATTTCGGAGTCTGGAGGTCGGCCAAACTGATAAGGTGTTCAGAGATAACAGAAATTAATGTCTCTTGTAATGAATGATGTGCTGCTTGTACAAATTCTTAGGTGAATGATTCCATCTGTAAAATGTTGATGTTTGGGACTGTCCTCCGTGACAACTGTCCAGGATTGGAGGGTAAAATCTTCCTGTTTGATGAAGAGGTCAAATCTTTGGTCCTCCAGCCATGTCCAGGACTTTTTTTTCTCAGAGAATAGGTGCAGGAACTCCCCTCTCCCAAGTCACTACTTGTCTCCACCCACCACACACACATCTCCAAGCACCATCCTTTGTTTCCACCGCATACCCACCTCCCAGTACCACCTATTTTATAGAAAACAGAACCAAGTATCAATTTTGTGGTTAAGTAATCTGTATGGAAATTGGAAATTACAATAAGAAACAGTAGATCCCTCTCAGCAAGAATTGACCCACTAGCAACATAATACACCCCCCCAGCAACAATAGACCTCCCCAGCAACAATAGATTCCCCAGCAACTGGCATCATTGGACCCTTCAGGAAACCCCATTCTCCCTTGCCAATGCATACATTCAGTGCTTTTAGCGTTCCCGCTGGAAAAAAGCCCTGGTCATGTCTAAGGATCTCCACACACCTTCATCTCTCTACTTTCTAATCTTTACTTTTACTTTGTAACTCTTCTCTTCTAAATAAACATTTAAAGCCTTCACTGTGATCCAAGGTTGTTATTTCCTCATCTCATTCCACAATGACTTGGGTATAATGCCCTGTACACACGATCGGTCCATCCGATGAAAACAGTCTGATGGATTTTTCCATCAGATATCCGATGAAGCTGACTGATGATCAGTCGTGCCTACACACCATCAGTTAAAAAAACAATCGTGTCAGAACGCGGTCATGTAAACCACATACGACGGCACTATAAAGGGGAAATTCAAATCCAATGGCGCCACCCTTGGGGCTGCTTTAGCTGATTTTGTGTTAGTAAAAGACGATTCGCGCTTTTCTGTCTGTTACAGCGTGATGAATGTGCTATCTCCATAACGAACGCTAATTTTAACAGAACGAGCGCTCCCGTCCCCTAATTTAGTCTGAGCATGCGTGGATTTTTAACCGATGGACGTGCCTACAGACGATCGTTTTTTTTTTTTTTCTATCGGTTAGTTAACCATCAGATAGTTTTAAAACAAGTTCCTATTTTTTTAACCGATGGTTAAAAAAACGATGGGGCCCACACACGATCGGTTAGTCTGATGAAAACGGTCCATCAGACCATTTTTCATCAGACAAACCGATCGTGTGTATGCGGCATTAGTTAATGTGAGATTCATTTTTTTTTCCTCCATTGCAAACAAGGCTTTTTTAATCTAGTGTTACTGCATGAATTATATTTTTTATATGAATAAGATAAAAGCAAATAACAAAATATATACTTAGTATGACTAGCTTCAGGTTTAAAACAGTTAGGCCCCTTATACACCGACGGACCATCCATAGTTCTCTATGGAGCTGCGGATGTCCACTGACACCCGCTGGCATCAGATCCGATCTGGTCCACTAAAAACAGCGGATCGGATGACAGTCAGATGGGAACAGACAGGCAGTCTGTTTCCATCCGACCACCCCATAGAGAGGAGCGGGCTGCGAGCGAACACGGACCTGCCATCTGCCTGCTCAGCGGAGAGATCCCTCACTGACCAGGTGGATCCTCTTGTATTCGTCTATTTATAAAAAAATGCTCTTGTGTGAAATCGCTTTAGCTGACAATTGCGCGGTCATGCAATGTTGTACCCAAACAAAATTTATGTCCTTTTTTTCCACAAATAGAGCTTTCTTTTGGTGGTATTTGATCACCTCAATTTTGAAAAAATATTTCAATTTATTTTTAAAAAAAGCAATTTTTTTCCTCAGTTTATGCCGATACGTATTCTTCTACATATTTTTGGTAATAAAAATCGCAATGAGTGTACATTGATTGGTTTTGCGCAAAAGTTATAGCGTTTACAACGCTAGTAATGGCGGTGATGTGCGATTTCTATCAGGACTGCAACATTATGGCAGACACGTCGGACACTTTTGACACATTTTTGGGACCATTGGCATTTATACAGCGATCAGTGCTATAAGAATGCACTGATTACTGTGTAAATGTCACTGGCAGGGAAAGGTTTAACACTAGGGGGTGATCAAGGGAGTTAATTGTGTCCTAGGGAGTGAATCTAACTGTGGGGGGATGGGACTGCCTGGGGGAGAAGACCTATCGTTGTTCATATTTAGCATTAACAACTGATTGCTCTCTTCACCCCTGACAGCACGGAGATCTGTCTGTTTACATTGAAAGATCTCTGTTCTGTCTCTGTGTGGAGGGATCGCGGGTGCCCCCTAGTGGTCAAAAGGTGAACCGATGTACAGTTACAGGGGAGCCAACCTGCCACAGTAAAACTGTGGTGGCTGGTCAGGAAGGGGTTAAACCTCCAAACATTATATATATATATATATATATATATACACTAGCTGAATACCCAGCGTTGCCCGGTCTTTCTATCTTAACCTTTTGGGGAGGAAAATCATAGTAATATAAATATACCCATCTTTTATATAAGGGTGTAGGTAAGGGTTAATGTAACTGTCATATATTTTTATTTGGCATATAAGTAATATGTGTAGCAGGTATTATTGAAATATCTCCAGGCGTACAGAAGTTATGTGGGAACATACATTTCCCATTGATTTGCATGGGACTTTAAACAAAAACCCCGACCCTCACAAATGGGGGTAGTTAAGGGATAAATTAACATGTGACCAAGTGTTATCGAAATATGTACAGCCGTTTGGAAGTTATGAAGTAACATGTATTTCCCATAGAGTTGAATGGGACTTTAAAGAAAAACCCCGACCATGGCAAATGGGGGTGGGTAAGGGTTAAACCACCTATCCTATGTTTGTTGCTGACATATAAGTAACATGTGTGCCAAGTTTCATGTTAATATCTTTAGCCGTTTGGACGTGATGCTGGAACATACATACATACATACACACACACACGTTGAGTTTTATATATATAGAGAGATATATATATATATATCATTTTTTTTTTTTTTCAAGCAGAGGCTCTACAGATTAAAATGGTGGGTGTTGCAATTTTTTTTCACAAAGTATTTGCGCAGCGAATTTAAAAACTAAATTTTTTGGGAAACAAAACACTTTTTTAAATCTTAATGCACACAAACACGCTATATTGCCCAAATTTTTGGTGAAATATAAAAGATGATCTTATGCTGAGTACATAGATACTAGGGATGAGCCGAACACCCCCCTGTTCGGTTCGCACCAGAACTTGCGAACACACCAAATGTTCGTGTGAACTTTAGAACCCCATTAAAGTCTATGGGACTCGAACATTATGCTAATATGCAAGTTATTGTCTTAAAAAGTGTTTGGGGACCCGGGTCCTGTCCCAGGGGAGTGTTTGGGGACCCGGGTCCTGTCCCAGGGGACATGTATCAATGCAAAAAAAGTTTTAAAAACAGACGTTTTTTCGGGAGCAGTGAATTTAATAATGCTAAAAATGAAACAATAAAAGTGAAATATTCCTTTATATTTCGTACCTAGGGGGGGGGTGTAAAGTTAGCATGTGAAATAGCGCATGTTTCCCGCACATAGAACTGTCCCTGCACAAAGTGTCATTTCTGAAAAGACATTTAAAACCGGCTTTGCGGCTCTAATGAATTGTCGGGTCTGGCAATTCAGAGAGGATTCATTCATAAAAAATAAAAAAATAGCATGGGGGTCCCCCCAAATTCAATTACCAGGCCCTTCAGGTCTGGAATGGATATTTGGGGGGGAACCCCATGTCATTTATTTTTAAATTGATGGCGGGGTTCCCCCCCAAATATCCATTCCAGACCCTTCAGGTCTGGTGTGGATTTTAAGGGGAACTCCATCCCAAATTTAAAAAAAAAATGGTGTGGAGTTCCCCCAAAAATCCACACCAGACCCCTTATACGAGCACGTTAACCTACCCGGCCGCAGAAAAGAGGGGGGGACAGAGTTTGGCCCCCCCTCTCCTGAACCGTAGCAGGCCACATGCCCTCAACATGGGGAGGATGTCCCCATGTTGATGGGGACAAGGGTCTCATCCCGACAACCCTTGCCCGGTGGTTGTGGGGGTCTGCGGGCGTGGGGCTTATCAGAATCTGGAAGACCCCTTTTAACAAAGGGGGACCCCCAGATCCTGCCCCCCCCCTCTGTGAATTGTTAATGGGGTACATTGTACCTCTACCATTTCACAAAGGAAGTGTAAATAGTTGGAAAAAACACACACACACACCGTAGAAAAAAGTCCTTTATTAATAAAAAATGTAGCGCTACCTCCGAAGGAGCCGCTGGTAATTGATTGGGCCTGTACTCTGCTTTAACACCCCCAAATAATTTGGTCTCACTCCCCTTGACACAGCTGTGGTGCAGGGCTGATGTAAAGCTCAATAATAAAAGACAGGTACATAGACACCGATTATATTCACTTTACCTGTGTTGTCACCCGGGCATACACTGTTACACCTGCTTGGAGAATTAACAAGCCTCACAACAGATTATGTTAAAGCAAAAAGTAACTTTACTAGAACAGGTTTTATCGTTAACATGGAATCACAATTGGTATACAACAATGAGACAAGAGGTTGTAAATGGCAATCACCTGAGAGCCACCTGTATTGCTTCAGCAGGAGTGTCTCCAAGTGGGACTAATGCTCAGGCAACAACCTCCGCACTTCCAGCACACCATGTAGGCACTATTAGGTAGATTCCCACACATTGGCCTAACTTTAGGGCGGCCTAGCCTGTTTAGGCTACACCGCCGTAAATTAGTTAGGCTAGTAGTGATTCACAATCTACTTACCTGCTAATCTACGGCGGCATAGCCTAAAACGAGCGGGCGTAAGGGCGCCTAATTCAAATTCAACGGGCGTGTTGTATGGAAATGAGGCTTGACCTCACGTTTTTTTACACTGCGCATGCGCCGGGCGACTACATTTCCCAGTGTGCATTGCGGCTAAGTACGCCGTACTGGCCTATTGATTTTGACATGAACGTAAACGACGTAACTCCCGATTCGCGGACGACTTACGCAAACGACGCAAACATTTCAAACCTCGCGGCGGGAACGGTGGCCATACTTTAACATTGTTATTCCACCTCATAGGTGGAATAACTTTAGGCCGCCTAAGGCCTTACGGAAACTACGTAATTCGACGGCGTAGGTTCGTGAATCGGCGTATCCCCTCATTTACATAATCTACGCCGGCCACAATGGAAGCGCCATCTAGCGGCCATCAGAAACATTGCAAGCTAAGATAGAATGGCGTAAGCCGGCCTATCTTAGCTTTGTTTAAGCGTATCTCTGTTTGAGCATACGCTTAAACAAACGCCAGCGTAGATTCAGAGTTAGGTCGGCTTATCTACTGATAAGCCGGCCTAACTCTTTGTGAATCTACCTATTTGAAACCCACTATGCGGCACACAGTATTAGGCAAGAATGATATATCACAGTATAATTAACTCAATATCCCCCCCTTACAGTCTCTAGTAAGTGGTAACAGCACTGCAAGGCCTTGCGATAAGAATACAGCACAGTCTCTGGTCTTCTTTCTTCAGCTAGCTATTGTGAGGCAAAGATTGTAATCCAAAAGGCTTTCTGATCAATAAGCAATGTAGAACAACATGGAACTGTAGTTTTAAATTGTGAAAAGTATCTGTGCACTCCTTCCCAGAAGCGCACCTTCAGCAGCAGTCACCAAACTATCAATTCAGGCTTGAGGCCTATGCACATGTGGCTCTATTGAACTAAACTGTTCCGTGGGACTACCGGTCCCAGCAACACTATGCGGTAAGTCTAGGTGTGTGAAAAGCAGTACACAGTTCTGGGCATCAGCCCTCTCACCACACGATGTCCAAGCAGATGGATGCCTCCGCTCCACAGGATCTCAGTCTGTTTGCTGCGACCACACTATCACGCTATTCTGCTTCACAGATGACCAGGAGTTCTCAGTTACCTCCTCCAAAAGTCGCTGGTTTGATCAGCAAAATGTAGGCCAGAGCTCTGTGGAACACACACAGAGCTCTGCTGCAGGCCATGCATCCCAGGAACAAGAGGCCTAAGATGGCTAAGGGCTTTTTTTTATCTCCTTCCCAGCATGCACTTCAGCCCCAAGTGTTCATGGGTAGGTGATTTGCATAATTCGCTGTGCTCTTGAAAAACAAAATGAATGAAGTCCATTTCACATTTTAACCACTAGATGGTGCCAAATACCAATTTATAGAATTGATAGCATCAGTCATGAAACAATACTGCACAACATTAACATTACATTAAAAGGCAAAAATGCCCCCGCTACAAAAAAAATCCAGCAGTGGTAATCCACTCGGTCCCGGCTCCCTGCTCCAACATTGTCTGTATCCAACGACGGGTGATCTCCTCTCCGGTCCAGCTATGAGAAGATCTTCCGGCATCCAGATCTCCAGAGCACAGCATCGGAGGCCGCCTGTCTCCGCCGGACACAGCCCAGCGGAATGACGTGGCTGGAGCTTTGATATTTCTTATATAGGGGAGGCGGGGCCACCCGTCACGTGACCCCGCCCCCTCTGACGCAAGGGGGAAGATTGGGCTTCCCCAGTGACGTAGCAGAGGGTGCGGGGTCACGTGACGGGTGGCCCCGCCTCCGCTATATAAGAAATGTCAAAGCTCCAGCCGCATCATTCCGCTGGGTTGTGTCCGGCAGAGAGAGGCGGCCTCCGATGCTGTGCTCTGGAGCTCTGGATGCCGGAGGATCTTCTCATCGCTGGACCTTAGAGGAGATCACTGGTCGCTGGATACAGACAACGTTGGAGCAGGGTGCCGGGACAGAGTGGATTACCACCGCTGGATTTATTTTAGTTTTTTTTATTAAATTATTATTATTATTTATTTTTTTCTACAGTGTGTGTGTGTATGTGTGTTTTTTCCAACTATTTACACTTCCTTTGTGAAATGGTAGGGGTACAATGTACCCCATTACCAATTCACATAGGGGGGGCCAGGATCTGGGGGTCCCCTTTGTTAAAGGGGTCTTCCAGATTCTGATAAGCCTCCCGCCTGCAGACCCCCACAACCACCGGGCAAGGGTTGTGGGGATGAGGCCCTTGTCCCCATCAACATGGGGACATCCTCCACATGTTGAGGGCATGTGGCCTGGTACGGTTCAGGAGAGGGGGGCCGAACCCTGTCCCCCCCTCTTTTCTGCGGCCGGCTAGGTTAACATGCTCGGATAAGGGGTCTGGTTTGGATTTTTGGGGGAACTCCACGCCATTTTTTTTTAAAATTTGGGATGGAGTTCCCCTTAAAATCCACACCAGACCTGAAGGGTCTGGAATGGATATTTGGGGGGAACCCCACGTTATTTTTTTTTTTTAATTGACGGCGGGGTTCCCCTTAATATCCATTCCAGACCTGAAGGGTAATTGCATTTGGGGGGACCCCCACGCTTTTTTTTTCTTATGAATGAATTCTCTCTGAGTTGCCAGAGCCGACAATTCATTATAGCAAGTCAGTTTTAAATGTCTTTTTATCCTTCAGAAATGACACTTTGTGCAGGGACAGTTCTATGTATGGGAAACATGCGATATTTCACATGCTAACTTTACACCCCCCAGGTACGAAATTTAAAGGAATATTTCACTTTTATTGTTTCACTTTTAGTATTATTAAAATCACTGCTCCCGAAAAAACGGCCGTTTTTAAAACTTTTTTTTGAATTGATACATGTCCCCTGGGACAGGACCCGGGCCCCAAACACTTTTTAGGACAATAACTTGCATATTAACCTTTAAAATTAGCACTTTAGATTTCTCCCATAGACTTTAACAGGGTGTTCCGCAGCTTTTTGAATTTGCTGCGAACACCCCAAATTGTTCGTTGTTCGCCGAACAGGCAATGTTCGAGTCGAACAAGAGTTCGACTCAAACTCAAAGCTCATCCCTAATAGATACCAAACACGACATGCTTTAAAATTACGCACACCCGTGCAGCAGCGACAAACTATATACATGTTTAAAAGCCCTTACAGGTTACCACTTTAAATTTACAGAGGAGGTCTACTGCTAAAATTACCACCCTTGATCGGAGATTCGCAGTGATACCTCACATGCATGGTGCAATTGCTGCTTACATACAACACAAGACCGACGCTTGCGTTTACCTTTGCGCGTGTGCACGGGGGGACATGGGTGTTTTAATATTTTTTTTATTATTCATTTTGCACTGTCCCTTTAATTTAATTTTTTTTTAATCATTTTTATTGTTAGGTCAGGGAATGTAAATATCCCCTATGATAGCAATATGTAGTGACAGGTTCTCTTTTTTTGAAAAAATTGTGGTCTATTAGATTCTAGATCTCTCCTCTGCCCTTAAAGCATCTGACCACACCAAGATCAGTGTGATAAAATGCTTTCCCAATTCCCCAATGGCGTTGTTTATATCCAGTGAAATTTAAGTCATAAAATGCTCTTAGTTTCCTGTTTCTTAGGCCATAGAGATGATTGGAGCCATTCTAGTCTCTGATCAGCTATAAGGTCAGCAGGTGGAACCACCGGCTGCATTCTTGGGTTCCCCGGTGTGACAGGAGAGCTTGAGAAATCTATGGAAGACAGTGTTGTTCCCACCCACTGCTTGTAAAAGCAGTCTAGCAGCTAATTAGCCCCTAGGATTGCTTTTACATGAAAGCTGACCACCGGCTGAAAAAAATGATACCAAGATGATACCTAAATCTGCAGGCATCATTCTGGTATAACCACTCAAAGTCCAGCAACATACCAGTACGTTGCTGGTCCTTGTTGGGTATGTATATAAATAATATATATATATATATATATATATATATATATATATATATATATATATATGTGTAGCGCTACCCCCGCAGGAGCCGCTGATTTGTTATTGGGATCGGCATATTGAGTTACCTTAATGTGGCGTATGGGTGCAGTTAGAGAACAAAGCAGTGAGCGAAGGTCCAGACAGTAAATAAAGGGGTTTTCCAATGCTTTATTTCCAGGCCAAACATGGCCAACATCAACATTAAATGGGAAGAGCAGGTTGATGAAGAAAAGGGAGAACCTTGCAGTGTCAGGCCCGGATATTAATCGAGCAGTCTTAGCTCAATAGAGTACCAAGTTATTATTCGTCGCCACTCTAGTTGGAGTGGGTAAAGTGCCCCCGGACAGACCCCTCTCACAAGCCTGGCAGCCGAAGTGTCACTTAGGATTCGCTGGGAGGAACAGATCTCTCTCACAGATCTGGCTCTAGGGCCTCTGCCACAGGCCAATTACTTTAGGTAAGCAAGATGGATAAATGGAGCGAATCCTCCCAGTAGGTTTTAGCATAGGTCACCCAATAACAGCAAAACGTACCTGTCAACATTCCGGTCACCAGATCCCCAATTGGTTTGTTCAAGCCCTGTTGGACAACCTGCCTCCTGGTTCCCCTCAAGTCGACCCCCCAATTGAACGGCACCCAGCCTGGGATCCTCTCAATAGAACCGGGGACCCAGTAAGTCACTGGAGTCCCCCTTTACCTCCGGATGAGGGTTTGTGTAGACTGCAACTCTGGCCTGGTGGGCCGCGCTGGCGGGGTCCATGGATGTGCGCACCCTGAAGGTGGATGCTGCACCTGGAACCGGGACCCCGCGAAAACTTGCTTAGCACATGACACCTGTCACAGATATACCCCTCCCCAGCATGCCTTGCGAGGGAGAAACTTCTCTAATTGGCTGCTGGGGAAAATTGCTCTGCCAGAACCCCTCTGGCGCCAACTGCTGGCCAGGGATGGTATTGCATCCCTGGAGCACAGACTGACCCAGTGGACGTTTCTGGAGTGACAGAAGTCACAATTTTAGCAAATTGTGAAAGGGAGCAAAGTAACTCTCCCATTCCCCACTAACTTTAGTGTAGTGTCCATACTGAAAGTAAGGGGGCGCTACATATGCTTTTTTTTTCATGCAGCCTGTGGGCTGAACTAAAAAAGAGAACCAGATTTATCCATTCACATTGATCAATTGGTAATATGCCCACCAGTAGAATACCACCCGGCATCCACTCGCTTCTAATAATGGGCTTACAATTAATATAAAAATATATGCAATCTGCCCCTATGTCCACCCTTGCCCCTATGCTTCGGCATATATGCTCTTTTTTTTAACTGTGGTGGTGAAATCACCTCCTACAGCGTTGGAGTCATGGATTTACTTATCCAGAGAGCAAACCATGTTGCTGTCAAAATAAATAAATCGGTGCTGCAGCTGAATGGCGTACCTGCAAAGCAAATAATTTTTAACAATAAAACACAGTAACAGTACAGTATAACAATAGAATGGCATACCTGCAAAGCAAACACAATAAAAGACAGTAACAATAAAACATTACAGTTAATCATAAATACAGTAAAACAGAGCAGAACAATAGAGAAAACAACAATAAAAGGGACAACTATTTTTTTTATTTTCTTTTTACATAATTTTTTTCTTTTTTTTACACTTTTATTATAACTTTGAACGTTTCAGCTTAGGGTCTCTCAAAATGCGATGGCCATCTAACATCTTTCGAGACCCTGTGTAAGTGTGCCCTAGGACTGTGCCGTGCTGTACCCTATGCTAATACTCCACTAGTGTATGGTAGTGATGGAAACATTCACCAATGCAGAGACCAGGTGGGACAGGACAAGAGGGACAATAATAGCGGGTGTCACGCCTGTATCTGTGTTTTCTACAGACACGACATCTCCTTTGGGGTGATCAATTGGTAGGGGTACCAGGGAGGACATCCGAAAAATGCTTCTCATGCAGCCGGCTCACTGCATTTGCATTGGGAATTTGGGCCACAGCACCGACTGGAAACAGAAGGTCTGTGATGATCTCTTCCTGGAATTTAGGGAAGGATCCAGTTCATCCTGACGCTGTGTATAGCACATAAGCGTTGGAAAAAATATACAGACACTTTTTTGTACCAGCGCCTGGCCTTATGGGCAATTAAGTACAGCGCCAGCAACTGGTCGTTGAAGTCCATCCCTCCCATTTCTAAGGTTGTATTCGTGAACACAGACTGGCTTCTCAACAACACCAGTCGCTGTAGTAATTTGGACTTCCGTGTCTGCGTGAATGGAAGACAGAACGAAAACATTCCATTTGTCCTTCCATCTCACAGCGAAAAATGTGTTGGACCTCAAGCAGGCTTAACCAGCCCCCCCATCTAAGTTGAGTATATACAAGCCATTGGTGGAAGCCCCAGCGCTTAGATTGCATGGTGCCACATGTGCCAATTTGTAATTGCAAAAGGTATCTAAAAAGTTTCACGTTTGTATAATAATTGTCCACATATAAGTGGTACCCCTTTCTGAACAAGGGTGACACTAAGTCCCAAACAATCTAGCCAGCGCTCCTTATGTAGTCTGGGCAGTTGGGGGGCTCCACAGTGCTATCTTTTCCCTCGTAAACCAGGAAACTCCACGTATAGCCTGTGGCCCCATCACAGAGCTTATACATCTTGACCCCAGAAACTGTTTGAACACAACGTGGCCAAAAATTTTAATCAGGGACTCGTCAACGCAGACATCTTGATTGGGAATAAACAAGACTGTAAACTGTTGGTTGAAGTGGTTTACGAGGGGCCGAATTTTGTGGAGCCGATTATATTCAGGGTCACCCCGTGTCGTTGAAGTGCATGAACCACAGGATTTGCTCGTATTGATTTCTGGCCATAGTGATAAGGATTGACCCCTGATACAACCTCAGGGCGAACCCCATTTCTGCCATTTGACCCAAATCATAATAGTGAAACATGCAGACCAGAGAGGAGAGAGAAACAGTCTACATTTTCACCTTCCAACGTTCAGCCACAGAGAGGAAGGGGAGGGGTTTTATTGGTCTTTTATAAACAACATGACATCACAAACATAAGCATACAGATTGGTCAGTTCATATAGTTCAGTCCCTTATTACACGCCCCTGTGACGTCTGTTCTCGGCATACTACACACGTTTCAAAGTCTTCAATTAGCACAAACAGTCCATATTTGGCATGGAGCCCTCATGGCACAAACAGCCTTGTGTAATGTCCATTGTGGAATGCCCAGACACAGGGTTCCATTCTCAATTTTCCAGGGTTTAGCCATATTTGGTTCCTTCAGTGAAACAAGGACAAGGAGGGGGGTTTTGGAATGAGGATCGAGGGGGGATGACAGCTGAATAGCTCTTTGTCTCCTCTCCAATGCTGAGTTGTACTGTATCTTTAAAACATTATAATCTTGGAAAACGAAGGATGCCCCCACACTCACCGAAGTAATTAACCTAGTGCAAACCCACCACACATACGAAACTATATTAGCCCGGGGGAAACCCACTTATTCTAAAGTGCTCGCCCTCTGGAACCCTTGGACCACTTGGTACACGAACACCTACACCAAGTGACACGCCAAGTGACACACCCTTGATGTATTATAATGTGATCTTTACTGGTGCTCTTCCTTCCCTTCCTCCCCCCCCCCTTCCTACCCCCTCTCTCCCCCTGACTTGAGTCCACCCGCTCCTGTCTCCCCTGCCTCCCCCCCTCTATGTTATGTTATGTTTCTGACACTAAGCATATTGTGTTAACATTGAGACCATTCCTCTTGGTCTGGTCTGTTCTTCCTGTAGTTACAAATGCTTTGCCACCTTCACACAAGTGAACCTTGGCACACTCGTAGAACCCACCCACTGTTCAAGGCAAGTTCACTGCCATTCTGTGAAAAATTCTTAAACCTTGCAATGTGTATGTATTACTGTACATTGAAAATTTCAATAAAAACTATTTGAAATAAAACATTATAATCTGGCATATCATTTAAGGAATATAACACTATTGTAATATATATATATTTTTCACACATGCATATGTATATCTCTTATATAGATAAAGAAATAAAAAAATAAATAAAAACAATATATAAGAATATAAAAGAGAAAACAACCTTTCAGTGGTTCTAATCATAACACAAAATAGGAATTTTAGTAACTTCCATCACAATAGCAGCAGAGAACACGGGCATATGGTGAATTGGGTCAGTGGACCAATATGACCGCAACTCACTCTTTTTAGTACTGCCCATGAGGAGGTATATGCCCAATAAGGTCTTAAAGTGGAGGTTCACCCCAAAAAAAATTTTTAACATTACATTCAGCCGAGTTGTCCTAATGACAATCGGCGCCACGAGTTGCCGAAAGAAGCCGAACGTCAGTGCGCAGGCGCCGTATAGAGCCGCACCGACGTTCGGCTTCTTTCGGCAACTTGTGACACGCTGTATGCGTCGGTCGGAAGCCTGTCAATTAATTAGGAACGCCCAGTCCCGCAGAAGACATACCCGGAAGTGGCGGTGAAAATACGGTATGTACGGGAAAAAAAAAACAGCCGATTTTCATTAGGACAACTCGGCTGAATGTAATGTTAAAAATGTATTTTTGGGTGAACTCCCGCTTTGAATTCAGGAACCGTTATAGGTTTCCATGCAAATTCTCTGGCAAGGGTCAAATTTGGATTTGCAGTGATAAATTGACCAGCCTATAAATTGCTTCGGTCCACAATAGATCTATAGAGATCTTCCGTGAAAAACAGTGAATTTAAATCAAGGGTAGTAAAATCGACCTGAATTCCGGGTTGGCCAGTGAATGGGGGAAGTACGGGCGTTGCAGAAGTGGTGGGCTGCCTATCAGGATTTGCAAGCGCATCAGGAAGGGCACTATGGGCTCTACGGGCCTGTCTTTGAATTCTTGGTGGCTGCGGGGCACTACTTGTGCTTGCCACCGCACCAGCTTGAACTGCACTTATGGGACTCGCCACATCACCAAGTGATACTGCAGTGCTGGTTTGTCTACGACCAGGACGTACTAGGCCGCTGGTGCTTGCCAGTTCACCAGAAGGTTGAGCGGCTCTAGTACTGTCTCTCTGCTGCATACGCGAACCCTGCGGTTGTTGCATCTCAACAACAGAAGAACGGGGTCGGGTACGCCTGACCTTAGCAGGGAACACTACTCCGTCATCAACGCTATCTGTCAGGGTGCCGCTGCTCTCTACAGGTTCGCATTCTGAGCCAGAATCACATTGTGATTCTGACAGTGAGGCCTCCCCTGTGCTCTCATCCGTCATGCTGGAGGTCTCTTCACTAGTGTACATTTCGTTTGACATTTTGGCCACTAAGGCCCAGATTCACGTAGATCGGCGTATCTTTGTGCGGGCGTAGCGTATCCTATTTACGTTACGCCTCCGCAACTTAGACGGGCAAGTGCAGTATTCTCAAAGCACTTGCTCCGTAAGTTGCGGCCGGGTAGCGTAAATAGGCCGGCGTAAGCCCGCCTAATTCAAATGTGGAACAGGGGGGCGTGTTTTATGTAAATTACTTGTGACCCGACGTCACGTGGAATATCCCAGTGTGCATTGCTCCAAAGTATGCCGCAAGGAAGTATTGGTTTCGACGTGAACGTAAATTACGTCCAGCCCCATTCACGGACGACTTACGCAAACGACATAACATTTTCAAAATTCGACGCAGGAACGACGTCCATACTTAACATTGGTACGCCGCATGTACGCCTCATATAGCAGGGGTAACTTTACGCCGGGAAAAGCATAACGTAAACGGCGTATCTGTACTGGGTCGGCCGGGCGTACGTTCGTGAATTTGTGTATCTAGCTGATTTACATATTTCTAGGCGTAAATCAGCGTACACGCCCCTAGCGGCCAGCGTAAATATGCAGTTAAGATCCGACGGCGTAAGAGACTTACTCCGGTCGGATCTAATACAAATCTATGCGTAACTGATTCTAAGAATCAGGCGCATAGATACGACCGTGAAAAAATATGTAGCGCTAGAGGGCACAATCTTGAAAAACTTATGAAAAACGTAGTAACTTAGTAACTGAACAGGACATGCAGGAGAAAGAAAAAACAAAGCTCCGGATGGTGCAGATAAAAGTGGGTAAGGTTTTATTGTAGTAAAACCAATATACATAAAAGTGATCACTGTAGCATAAAAAAAAGTGAAAGCAATATGGAGAGCAGGTGTACCAAACCCGACGCGTTTCGTCCAACTGGACTTAAACTGGGGCATCTGGAGATCTCCTTTGAGAATCTGGGCCTTAATGTACAGATACAGCTAGTGTGACTCACAGGTAAAAAGGCACCTGGTTGTCAGAGACTGCTTGTATCGCTACAAAAAAATAAAATAGCTGTTAGTGCTCACAGGGATCAGGCGTGACTCTGCTAATGCTGCAGTTTTGTATGCCGTGCGTTGGAAGTGATAGTGATCTATTGATCCACCACTTTGGCTGGGCTGAGCGGCGGGGCTAAATGCAGATGCTGGCAGGTGTCAGGGCTAATCCTGCTAAAGCCATCTTTTTGGGAAACACTATACTACTAGGGACGCTAGTATAGATCTGATCAGATCAAAGATATTGATCCGTTCTGACACTATACCAATAATGGAGGCATATAGGGCCAGATTCACAAAAGAGATACGACGGCGTATCTTCTGATACGCCGTCGTATCTCTGTGATCCGCCCGTCCTAACTATGCGGCTGATTCATAGAACCAGTTACGCATAGCTAGCCCTAAGATCCGACAGGTGTAATTGACTTACACCGTCGGATCTTAGGATGCAATTCTAGGCCGGCCGCTAGGTGGCGAGGCCATTGCGGTCGGCGTAGAATATGCAAATGACTAGTTACGGCGATTCACGAATGTCCGCGATGCTCGTCGATCTAAATTTACGTTGTTTCCGTCGAGATACGTGTCGTAAAATTAGGGCTGCCTCCTAGGTGTTCTAAGCAATGTTAAGTATGGCCGTCGTTCCCGCGTCTAAATTTTAAATTTCATGTCGTTTGTGTAAGTCGTCCGTGAATGGCGCTGGACGCCATTTAGGTTAACGCCAAAACCAATGACGTCCTTGCGACGTCATTTAGCGCAATGCACGTCGGGTAATTTACCCGACGGAGCATGCGCAGTACGCTCGGCGCGGGAACGCGCCAAATTTAAATGGTGCCCGCCCCATTTGAATTAGGCGGGCTTGCGCCGAGCGGATTTACGTTACACCGCCGCAAGTTTACAGGTAAGAGCTTTGTGAATCAGGCACTTACGCTGTAAACCTGCGGCGGTGTAACGTAAATGGGATACGTTACGCCGCCAAGGAGTAACGTAATTGTACCTGAATCTGGCCCATAGTGTGTGCGCGGGTGTTAGTGCTACTGGAAATCAAAGGGTTAAAATCTGATGCTGCTTGGGATTGACGCTGACCCTAACTGACGCTGACACCGAACTGATGTCACCTGTGACACTAATACAGTGATCAGAAAACAGATCTGTACACTATACTAGTGACACTGTTACAGGGAGTAAAGGGGTTAACTGGGGGCAATCAGAGGGTTAAACCTTTATTGGGAAATATATGGGGGTACCCTAAACCTACCTGGGCCTACCACTAACTGCCCTAATGCTGTTTAGTGTCACAAGTGACACCAATACAGTGATCAGAGAAAAATCTGAAAACTGCGATTGGTGACACTGTGACAGGGAGTGAAAGGGTTAACTGGGGGGGGGGGGGGCGATCAGAGGGTTAAAAGTGTGCCTACGTGTACTGGTGTTAGTGTAGTATTAGTGTACTCACTATGGATGTCTTCTCCTCGCTCGCTGGAACTAGGGTTGCAACCTTTTCTTTAGGCCAAACCTGAACACTTTGGGCTAGATTCACGTAGCTGCGCCCATTCGTACGGCGGCGCAGCGTATCGCATTTACGCTACGCCGCCGCAACTTACAGGAGCAAGTGCAGTATTCACAAAGCACTTGCTCCGTAAGTTGCGGCGGCGTAGCGCAAATGGGGCCGGCGTAAGCCCGCGTAATTCAAATGTGGAAGGGGGGGCGTGTTTTATGCTAATGTATAATGACCCGACGTGATTGACGTGTTTTACGAATGGCGCATGCGCCGTCCGTGTACATATCCCAGTGTGCATTTCTCCCAAGTACGCCGCAACGACGTATTGGTTTCGACGTGAACGGAAATTACGTCCAGCCCTATTCGCGAACGACTTGCGCAAACGACGTAAAAAAATTCAAATTTTAAAGCGGGAACGACGTCCATACTTAACATTGGTTGCGCCACCTATTAGCAGGAGCAACGTTACGCCGAACAAGCCTAACGTAAACAATGTAAATAATTTGCGCCGGCCGTACGTACGTTTGTGAATCGGCGTATCTAGGTAATTTGCATATTCTACGCTGAAAACAACGGAAGCGCCCCTAGCGGCCAGCGTAATATTGCACACAATTATACGCCGCCGCATTCAAGTTACGTCGGCGGAGGAAGCCTATTTTTTAAGCGTATCTGCCTTCGAGAATCGGCGTAACGATACGCCGGCGCAGATTTGAAATTACGGCTGCATATCTGGAGATACGCCGCTGTAACAGGTATCTGAATCTACCCCTTTAACGGCCTGGCACACCTTTGGGTGCACCAAGGAGAGCAGTAATGCGGTGCGCATAGTGTGCAGCAGCAAACAGTGGGTGTGGCCAAATTGCTCTTGCTGACATCATCACCCTGCATCCCAGTGATGACGAACCTGCCCCCAGACAGACACCCGGCAGATTTGCATGTGACTATCTCGGTTACTTGGGGAGCTTCAGCCCAGTCTGAATAATGTGTTCGGGTTTCAGTCCATGTGTCTGGGTTTCCACCTGTCTGGGTTTCTACCTGAAACCCAGACACATGATTCAAAACCCAGACTGTCTGGGTGAATCTCGGACAGGTGGCAATCCTAGCTGGAACTGAAACGGGCTCCACGAGGGGAGATGAAATCACTTCCTCTGCCTGCGTTTACATTACACAGGCAGAGGAGGCTTTTCATTCGCCAGAACCGATCAGCAGGTCCAGGCCAAGTCATTGGCCCGGACCTGTAGAACAGGGCTCGACAAATCCCGGGCGCCAGGTCGCCATGGAGACTAGAAATAGGGTCCTGGCGACTTGGCTTGGAAGGGGGGCACCATCTTGGTGGTGAGCCGTTGGTATTACAAGTTATTACCACCAGATGTGTGAGCTGGCGCCATCTGGTGGTGGCCGTTGGTATTACAAGTTAAGCATTACAAGTTAAACAGCAATTCTAATGTAATTTTTCACTATTTTCACTGCCATCTTCTTCCCTCTAATTAGAACCCCCAAACATTATATATATTTTTTATCCTAACACCCTAGAGAATAAAATGGCGATCGTTGGAATACTTTCTGTCATGCCATATTTGCGCAGCGGTCTTACAAGCGCATTTTTTTGGGGAAAAAATTACACTTTTTTTAATTAAAAAAATAAGACATCAGTAAAGTTATCCCCATTTTTTTTAATATTATGAAAGATGATGTTACGCCGAGTAAATTCATACCCAACATGTCCGCTTCAAAATTGAGTCCGCTCGTGGAATGCCGACAAACTTTTACCCTTTAAAATCTTCATAGGCGACTTTAAAAAAATCTACAGGTTGCATGTTTTGAGTTACAGAGGAGGTCTAGGGCTAGAATTATTGCTCTCGCTCTACCAATCGCGGTGATACCTCACATGTGTGGTTTGAACACCGTTTACATATGCGGGTGCTACTCACGTATGCGTTCGCTTCTGCGCGCAAGCTCGTCGGGACGGGGCGCGTTTTCTGGCTCCTAACTTTTTTAGCTGGCTCCTAGATTCCAAGCAAATTTGTCAAACCCTGCTGTAGAATGATCGGTTCTGTAGAGAACCCGATCGCCGCCGAGGACGCATCGATACCCGCGTACGTGAGTGTCGTACAGGTACGTCGGTTCGCGCAGCCGGGCCACCCTGCCACAGTATATGTGCGGTGGGTGGTTAAACCTCATCTGCCACATAGCTGTCCAATGAAACAGTGCATTGAGGTCAGCTTGTAAGTTGGAGACATCCAGAAACGCGTCGACCAGACCAAGCTCTCATTTTATATATATACACCTCTGTGCTCTCACAATACGTACTCTATACTGTATGGTATTAACTGGATTGGTGTATGCTATTAGGCCTATTTTATCTGAATAAAAGCAATAAAGAACCTTTTTAATCTATATGTGTTGTGTGATGTGTTCTCAAAGACACATGGTAAGTCCCACCCCTTTTCCCTGTGCTCTTTCTCTATTCCATGAAAATAACCCAAATCAGTATATATTATTTAGTCTGTAGGAAAGTTATATAGCCGGATTCACGTAGATCGGCGCATCTTTGTGCCGGCGTAGCGCATCTCATATGCGCTACGCCAACGTAACTCTGAATGAATGACTTGTATAGCGCTACTCATGCGAACTGAATCGCCTCTGGGCGCTTTTCCAGCCAGTGTCTGCTTGGCTGGTGCGGTCATTTTACCCCGTAGGATCTCAACACGCTAGGGACACACAGTCATACACACAGATATACATATATATACTGGGCCAATTTTTGACAAGATCCAATTTACCTACCAGCATGTCTTTGGAATGTGGGAGGAAACCGGAGTGCCCGGAGGAAACCCACGCAGACACAGGGAGAACATGCAAACTCCAAGCAGATGGTGTCGTGGTCGGGATTCGAACCAGCGACCCTTTTGCTGCTAGGCGAAAGTGCTACTCACTACACCACTGTGCTGCCCCTCTGAGAGGCAAGAGCAGTATACACAAAGCACTCGCTCCCAAACTTGCGCCGGCGTAACATAAATTGGCCAGCGTAAGCCCGCCTAATTCAAAGTAGGAAGGTAGTGGGTGTCATACATTTAAATTAACCGTGACCCCATGTAAATTAAGGGGTGAACGAACGGCGCATGCGTGCGCATGCTCAGAATCACGTCACATATACTCTCTAAGATACGACGTGAACATAACCTACTCATGTACGACTTACGCAAACAACGTAAAATACGACGGCTGTTCCCTGGTCCATACCCTAACATGACTTACACCTGCTTTAGGTGGAATAACTTCACGCCGGACGTACGCCTTACGTAAACGACGTAGATTACTGCGACGGCGCAAGTACGTTCGTGAATCGGCGTATCTCGGTCATTTGCATATTCAACGCGTAAATAAATGGAAGCGCCCCTTGCGGCCAGCGTAAATATGCGCCCAAGATACCACGGCGTAGGAGACTTACGTCGGTCGTATGAAGCCAAAATTCAGGCGTATCTTGTTTGCTGAATAAGGCGCATAGATACGACAGCGCATTCGTGGACTTACGCGACGTATCAGAAGAAACGTCGGCGTACGTCCTTTCTGAATCCGGGGCCATAGAGTCCACAAACTATGGGATATCTACAGTGGGTATAGAACCCCCCCCCCCCACCCCTATAAAATCATCACATTTTGTTGCTTCACAGCCTGAAATGAAGACAGACACAGTTTTTGTTTTATCCAGCTGTATTTACTAGTGCAACGTATAACATCCAAGTGTAGCACTACCCCCGCAGGAGCTGCTGGTTATTTTTGGGTGGCATGTTACCTTTATCTTCTCGCTGTCCAGGGTGAAAGGAGAGTCTGAAGAATTTCAATGTCCACACAAAGCACTTCGTTTTCTTGGGTTTATTTTGCAGAACTTCAGTAGAAAAGAAGGATGAGGGGTGGAGGGGTACGTAGGTAGGTAGGTTCAGGTGCATAATCACAGATAAGGAAACACTCCTGCCTCCAGCAAACGGTTCTCGTCGCCACTCTAGCCAGAGTGGGTATTGCTCGCCCGGATAGGTCCCTCTCACTGGCCTAGCAGCCGGGATGGCGCACAGAGTAAAGTCCAGTCTCTGCCACAGACCTTGCTTTATGAGGAGACACTTTGGTCCAGAATCCTCTGCCACAAGATTCAGCACCCGGATCTCTCCAGCTTAACTTTAGTAGAACTTTTAGACCCGACAGGCGACACTGTCCAGCCTCTCGGTGCGCGGTGCATCCTTCGATGAAGTTTCCCGGCCTTCTCCCAAGGTACCAGCCTCTTGCATGGCCCCCTCCAGGATAGGTCCTCCCCTGGCTTCCTTCATCAAGTGGCTTCCTCCCGCAGGACGGACAGCACAGGATCACCTTTGCAAGGCAGGCCCCAGCCAGACTACTGGGCCTACCAACGAAGTCACGGCCCTGGGCCAACATGGTCCCAGAACCAGGATTCAGGACACGCACCTCAGGCCAGGCGAGCCACGAGGCGCGTGGGACGACAGACAGACCCTGACGACCCTGACCTAATGGCGTGTGTCCCTTAAATACCCCTCCCCGGCATGGACAGCGAGCAACCACTCCCACTGATTCGCCGCCGAGGGGAACGCCCAATGAAAGGAGAGTTGCAGATTCAGGTTTCAGAACAACGAAAGCAGTCCTGCTTTCAATGGGACTTTAACCCTACGTCGCCACTCCAGCCGGAGTGGGTAGAGTGTACCTGGACAGGCCTCTCACACCGACCTGGCAGCCAGAGTATCACTCGGAACCTTGAGAAGCAACAAGTCTCTGCCACCGACTTGGCTGAAATAGAAATAGGAGTGGAACCTCTGCCACAGGCCATTGCTCTGGAACACAGTTTAGTTGAAGCGAATCCTTCTCGATAATGATGGCGCCTGAATCTCTCTCAGGTAGCTTTTAGTTAGCAGGTCACCGACTGACAGGGACTGACAGGTTCCCAAAAGACAAACTCCCAATGTCCGTTTACCTCGATCCCCTTTGATGGGCACAGTGGCAACATTGATAGGCACAGTGGCAGCGTTTGATGGGCACAGTGGCAGCGGTTAATGGGAACAGTGGCAGTGTTTGATTGAGCACAGTGGCAACGTTTGATTGGCACAGTGGCAGAGTTTGATGGGCGCAGTGGCAACGTTTGATGGCACAGTGGCTGCGTTTGATGGTCACAGTGGCTGCTTTTGATGGGCACAGTGACTGTGCTTGATGGGCACAGTGGCTGCGTTTGATGGGCACAGTGGCTGCGTTTGATGGGCACAGTGGCTATGTTTGACGGGCACAGTGGCTGTGTTTGACGGGCACAGTGGCTGCATTTGACGGGCACAGTGGCTGCATTTGACAGGCACAGTGGCTGCGTTTGATGTGCACAGTGGCTGCGTTTGACGGGCACAGTGGCTGCGTTTGATGGGCACAGTGGCTGCATTTGACGGGCACAGTGGCTGCATTTGATGGGCACAGTGGCTGCGTTTGATGGGCACAGTGGCTGCGTTTGATGGACACAGTGGCTGCATTTGACAGGCACAGTGGCTGCATTTGATGGGCACAGTGGCTATGTTTGACGGGCACAGTGGCTGGGTTTGACGGGCACAGTGGGTGCGTTTGACGGGCACAGTGGCTGCGTTTGACGGGCACAGTGGCTGCGTTTGATGGGCACAGTGGCTGCGTTTGACGGGCACAGTGGCTGCATTTGATGGGCACAGTGGCTGCGTTTGATGGGCACAGTGGCTGCGTGGCTGCATTTGACGGGCACAGTGGCTGCATTTGATGGGCACAGTGGCTGTGTTTGATGGGCACAGTGGCTGCATTTGACGGGCACAGTGGCTGCGTTTAATGGGCACAGTGGCTGCATTTGACGGGCACAGTGGCTGCATTTGACGGGCACAGTGGCTGCGTTTGATGGACACAGTGGCTGCGTTTGACGGGCACAGTAGCTGCGTTTGACGGGCACAGTGGCTGCGTTTGACGGGCACAGTGGCTGCGTTTGACGGGCACAGTGGCTGCGTTTGATGGCACAGTGGCTGCGTTTGACGGGCACAGTGAGGCTGCAATTGATGTTTTTTTTTGTTGAATTTTTCAGTTTGTTTGCGCCCCCCCCCCCCCAAAAAATGTAATCACCAGCCGCCATTGACCTAAATAGAGAGTGCTACACGTGGCACAAAAAGGGAAGGTTCAAAAATCAAAGTCAAACGTAGCATAAGGTCAGGGCAGGCAGCAAAGCATCAGAGTCAATAAACGTTGCAAGGCTCAGGTAGCAATATCACACAGCAAACAACAGGTACACACTATGGACAGCTCTAAAACAACAGAGAGCTCTCTTTCAGCTTGAATCGCTATAATAAACAGGAAGTGACCTCAGGAGGGTGTGGTGGTGGAAGTGATGCAATTGCTGTCCATTACAGGAAGCACTTCAGTGCTCACCTCAGACATGTGCTAAAGGCCTCAACATACTCAGATGGGAGCTACACAGAACACCAACGAGAGTGCCAAGGACTGACATGCTGCGAGTGCCAGGACCCCTGCGGTTGGTACAGGTAGGTTGTGGGTTGTGACAATTCCACAGATTTTCAATGGTGATTAAAGAGGTTGTAAAGGTACAATTATTTTCCTAAATCTCTTCCTTTACCTTAGTGCCGTCCTCCTTCACTTACCTCATCCTTCCATTTTGCTTTTAAATGTCCTTATTTCTTCTGAGAAATCCTCACTTCCTGTTCTTCTGTCTGTAACTCCACACAGTAATGCGAGGCTTTCTCCCTGGTGTGGAGAAAGCCTCTTGAGGGGGGGGGAGCAGGAGAGTCGGGACGCCCACTAACGCACAGCTCCTTTCTCTATCTGCAAAGATAGACCGGGCTTTCCCAGTGTTGTACGAGGGTGCGTCAGAGGGTGCGGGGTCACGTGACGGGTGGCCGCTTCCCCTATATAAGAAATGTCACAGCTCCAGTGCGTCATTCCGCTGGGCTGTGTCCAGCGGAGAGTGGAGCTCGCCTGCTGCGCTCTGGACGGATGGATCTTCTCATCGCTGGACCGGACCGCTGATCACCCGTCGCTGGAGAGATCATCCGTCGCTGGATAGAAGACCACGTTGGAGCAGGAAGCCGCATCCACAGTGGATTACCACCGCTGGATTTATTTTTATTTTTTTATTATTAAAGGAATTTTTTCTATGGTGTCTGTTTTTTTTTTAAAACTATTTACACTTCCTTCGTGAAATGGTAGAGGTACAGTGTACCCCATCACCAATTCACATAGGGGGGGGCAGGATCTGGGGGTCCCCTTTGTTAAATGGGTCTTCCAGATTCTGATAAGCCTCCCGCCCGCAGACCCCCACAACCACCGGGCAAGGGTTGTGGGGATGAGGCCCTTGTCCCCATCAACATGGGGACATCCTCCCCATGTTGAGGGCATGTGGCCTGGTGCGGTTCAGGAGAGGGGGGGGGGGGGGCTGCACTCTGTCCCCCCCCCCCTCTTTTCTGCGGCCGGCCAGGTTAACGTGCTCGGATAAGGGTCTGGTGTGGATTTTTTTCACACTGGTGCGTTTTTGCCGCATTTTCGCGGTAAAAATAGCGCTATTAAAATGCTCATAAAACGCTCCCCATGCCCCCTCCATTGAAATGAATTAATAACTGCTGTAAAAACGGAGCGTTAAAATCGCGGTAAAACACTGTTTTTGCCACGATTTTACCGCATTTTTTATTAATTTCAATGGAGAGGGGCATGGGGAGCGTTTTAATAGCGCTATTTTTACTGCAAAAACGCGGCAAAAACGCACCAGTGTGAAAGGGCCCTAAGAGTCCCAATGATGAACCTTGGGGTATACCACTAATAACACTGACCCTTGTGGTACACCAGGGTTCGACAAAATCTGTGTGCCCGGTCCCAATTGCGACTAGAATTAGCGACCTGGGGATGGCACAAGGTCGCTAATTGATGGCGCCAGATCACAGAAGGAAGCACAGGCCTGAAAAAGGGCGCAAAGCTGCAGCCTCATTTGCCGGCCTGCGCGGCCCAATGCGATCACACGGCGTTGGAGTTGAGGGCGCACGAAGACACGGGATGGGTTATCTTGTGTCTCCGTGCGCCCCCACCTCCCGCGCCAGCCGGAAATTGAGGCCGTGGCTTTGCGGCCTTCTGCAGGCCTATGCTGCCTTCTGTGATCTGGCGCCATCTTATGGTTGCTGTTGGCATGACAAATAAACCAGCAATGCTAATGGTATTCCCCAGTGTTTTCACTGCCATCTCCTTCCCTCTAATTAGAGCCACCAAACATTTATTTATATTTTATATATATATATATATATATATATATATATATATATATATATATATATATATATATATATATATATATATATATATATATACATATATACATATATAAACACCCTAGAGCAGTGGTCATCAACCCTGCCCTACAGGGCCCACTAACAGGCCAGGTTTTATGTATTACCTTGGGGAGATGCAGTCTAGAATACTGCAATCACTGAGCAGCAAATGATATCACCTGTGATGTATTTCAGTTATCTTGCAAACTTGGCCTGTTAGTGGGCCCTGTAGGGCAGGGTTGATGACCACTGCCCTCGAGAATAAAATGGTGGTCTTTGCAATACTTTCTGTCACACCGTAGTTGCGCAGCGGTCTCACAAGCGCACTTTTTTGAGAAAAAATACACTTTTTTTAAATCAAAAAAATAAGACCACAGTAAAGTTAGCCCAATTTTTTTTTAAATTGTGAAAGATTATTTTACGCCGAGTAAATTGATACCCAACATGTCACGCTTCAAAATTGCGTCCGCTCGTGGAATGCCGACAAACTTTTACCCTTTAAGATCTCCAAAAGCGTAGTTTAAAAAATTCTACAGGTTGCTTGTTTTGAGTTAGAGGAGGTCTAGAGCTAGAATTATTGCGCTCGCTCTACCAATCGCGGCGATGGCTCACATGTGTGGTTTGAACACGGCTTTTTTATATGCGGGCGCTGCTCACGTATGGGTTCGCTTCTGCGCCTGAGCTCGGCGGGACGGGGCGCGTTTTCTGGCGCCTAACTTTTTTAGCTAGCTCCTAGATTCCAAGCAAATTTGTCAAACCCTGTGGTACACCACTGATAACACTGACCCTTGGGGTACACCACTGTGACGGATCTCAGATACCCCAGCTGGGCACTCTCCGCCAGACCTGTCTCCTGTTCTCTAATTGCACCCGCAGCCGGCAGACTCGCCATAACCCCCCCAATCACAAGGCAAACCACACAGGTGTTGAGGGTTAAACTGTTACGTACAAACATACACCTTTAAACCTATTTAGGGACACACCCTTAGCCTTGTCATAGAGGGGGTAGGGGACATGGCAGAACCGATGGGAACTTGACACTTGTCTATTCCAATAGAAACTACAGTTGAAACACGCACATGGATTATGATAAGCAGGCAGCCCCTCCTTACACATCTGGGATGTGTTTCCACACCTTTTGTCTACGTGCCATGACCCAACATAATTTAAACACAATAACAAGATGGGGAGATGGGATTCAACTGGCATAGAGACATCATTACATTATCCCAATGCCATTTGTCCCCAAGTCTCGTAGCCCCACGCTTTGGGCATACCGCCATCTTGTATTTGCCTTTATCGGCTAAAAGTACATTGTGGAACAAAAGTATATATTTAGCCCAGCCGGGCCAATAGGTTTATGTAGTCGGAAACGGCTCCACAAGCTTGGCCATTGATACTGCGTTCACCTCGGTTCTGATGAACTGGTGACTGCAGACACAAATGTCTGGAGGTGGCGTCTTCTCCTGGTTTTGGGAGATGGCAAATAGCCCTCCAAATCTCCCGTTCTCTGCTTGGCCATAGTCTGTGGGTAGGAGGCCAGCCCCCTGCCCCCTCAAAAACACAGTGACAGTGGGCTCTGTCACAACCACTGATAAGACTGAACCTTGGAGTACACCACTGATAACGCCTTGCACTTGGCCGCAGTAGGCAGCAGCGGACATCTTGTTACACCCAGCTCGAACTATATGGGCTGGGTGTAACAAGATGTCCGCTGCTGGCTTGCTGTGGCCGAGTGCAGGGTGTACCAAGATGGGCGTCGATATGGTCAACCGCTGATGATGACTGAATGTGATGGCTCTGGTCACCGATCATGATGGAAAATGCGGCTGCGCCCTGCACCCCTGCCAGCTTACCTAGTTCCAGTGCTGAGGACTCACTCTCTGCTCTGCCCTCTGACTCCGCCCACCCTCTCTGCCCACTGACTTATGGTTGCGCGCAGCCTCTAACTCCGCCCGCCTCTCCCAGGTATTGGATCAATCATCGGGAGCATTTGTGCCAAATGCTAGTATCGTTATCGTGACAACCCTAGTATATATATATATATATATATATATATATATATATATATATATATATATATATATATATATCTATCATTACATCAGGGTCCCCATAGAGCCCCCCCCTTACTTCAGGGTCCCCTGTGAGCACCCCTTTACATCAGGGTCCCCAGAGAGAGGGCGGGCAGTGAGAGATAATGTACAGTAATCTCTCTGCTGCCCCCAGCTGCACAGTGAGAGCAGAACAACGATGATGCAGGGCGGGCAGTGAGATGGGCCCCAGATTCGGGGCTATAGCCCCAGAAGCCACCCCATAGAGACTCCACTGCTCTGATCTACTGTTGTGTTGGTACATACAGAATGTAAATAAGGGCTCGACAAATTCCGGGCGACTAGAAATAGTGTCCTGGCGCGTGGGCTGTGGGGTCTTGGCTGGGAAGGTGGACATGGCCCAGGCCTCGTAGGCCTTCCAGACACAGAGTATGGCCCGTCACTGTCATCATTTTGGAAACGATTAGCGGCGTCAGCGAGGATGGAGCAGTAAGGGAGCAGCGCGACAGCCACTGACATGGCTGGAGAAGCAAGCGGCTAGAGTGCAGTCCAACTGGGGATCCCTGACGGCTTATCATCCCTGCTGCTGTTGCTCTTACCCAGGGTATTACTGGAGCAGGCCCGGCTGAGGGAGGCGGCAACTGGGCTCAGGGACATGGGGGCTCCGGTGTCGGTGGTTTCCCGCCCTGCTCCTCTAGGTGGAAGAGGTGCTGAGCCGGAAGCAGTTCATTGAAATGCTGGAGAGCCGGGCCAGCAGCTGGGAGGAGTGCAAGGAGGTCATCAGGACTGCGGAATATATATATATTTTTAGATTATTATTTTTTCTTACATAGGACCGGCGCTCCGCGGACTAGGCCGAAGCTGCGGCCTCGCCTAAAAAATCCTGTTTGCTGCGATCCTGGGAAAAGATTGCGGCGCACTGTGGGCAGGATGTTTTAGGCGAGGCCGTGGAATTTGAGGAAAGTGGCCTGTCGGCATCACGTCCTCGCTTCGCTCAGACGGCTCGCTACGCTCGCTCGGCCTCCTGGCTCTTTTTTTAACATCCTCCAATCCACGGGGATGTTAAGGAATGAGCTTGGATGCCGGCCGAGGTTCGGAGATTTCCGTCGGCAAGGATTGCGCCTGCGCAGTCCTTACAGGAACAATCTCGATAGGGGAACCATGCCGACAAGTCACCGGCACAGACCTCACAGTGTACACTGTATAGCTGAGGTGTTCTCAGAATGTGAGGTGCTGCCACAGGCTAGTAGTGGAGATGGGCTGTGTATATTACCTGCTGTACATGAGAGCTGTCCCCTGCAGTGAGACCTGACAGCTCCTTCTATATACACACAGAGTGGACTGTGACCGTTTGCTTCTAGATCTTCTATCACAGCTCCACACACACACCTGCTGGCTGCTCTGTGCATGTATCCGGCTCATGCCATTGTGTAGATGAGTCTTGCAAGTTGTGTTTTTTTTTTTTTTCTTATTGCTTTATCATATTCTATATTTTCCCATAGTAGGCTTGCTGAGCCCAGTAGTCCTTTTTATTGCATATTTAATTTTCCGTGTGCAGCATTGAAGTGGATACTGTGTGGTGGCAAAATTGACTGTATGCAGAGCACACCGCCATCTTGCCCTGTGCTAAAAAGCACATACTCCGTCCTAATGAAATAAGCCATCTTTAAGCTAAATAAATTCACTCACCATGTGTTCCCTGCCATTCATTCAGTCAAGAGACCTCACCAAATGTTCTCATTCCTTCTAGCTCCCAGTCATCACTGGTTTGCCAACGCCCTCACAGGCTGTTTTATTAACACAATAGACTTCACAGACCACATCTGATTGGAGGAGATCACAGCATGTGACCATAGGAAGTGATGACACAGCATGTGACATCCCCAATGGGAAGTGATGTCACAGCATGTGGGCTCGATACAACGAATGCCCATATATTGATTTGGCAGCACAGATAACCCCCGTCCAACAGGGATTCAATATAATACAACACCACAATACAGCAATATAACCACACGATACGATACAGTAATAATCAATAACAATACAGCAATATAATAACAACAATAGGATACAGTTCCCGATGAGAGGAGCTTATCTGCAGGTGTAGGCTCACATCACAAAACAGTGTTGATCAGGTACTGAGAGATGACAGGAGCGCACACCAGCTAAATTGACAATGCTCTTGCAGAGCGGACGCACCCGGAAGGCGAATATCTGCATCACACAGGGGCCCTTTCGCCGGCCGACACCCCCCCTCCACAAACACCCTTCTCCAAATCAGGAAGTGTATCTCCACCAGTCTGTCTGCCCCAGTCAGCTTTCTAGAGCGGGCTGAGGGAGAACCAACCATGGGTGACACTATGACCATACATAATAAATACATCTTTAAATTTCCACAACAACTGTCAATGCAATATGAGCCCTGCTGTGCGCAATGAGAGCGTGGCACGCAGCCCTCTGCATAAATTGTCCAATACAGGAGAAATACCTGAAATGTGTCGCCCCCCCGCCCCTATGTGCAACCTTCTTAACAAGGGCAATATATGATGCAGACGTTGAATCTGACAGATCCCCTGAGCGGGCTCATTGTAGAGTAAGGCTGCTTTCACACTGGGGTTCTTTGCAGGCGCTACTGCACTAAAAATAGCGCCTGCAAAGCGCCCTGAAACAGCCGCTGCTGTCTTCTCCAGTGTGAAAGGCCCGAAGGCTTTCACACTGGAGCAGTGCGCTGGCAGGAGGGTAAAAAAAAGTCCTGCCAGACGCATCTTTAAAGCCCTGTAGGAGCGGCGAATACACCGATCCTAAAGCACCCCTGCCCATTATTTCAATGGGGCAGCGCGGCCGTGGCTCTTTGCGGAGCGTCGTGGCCAATGCCTGCGACGCCCCAGTGTGAAAGTACCCTAATACTAAAAAAAAAAAACTGGCTTCTAACTTTTTTATCTGGCTCCTAGAGTTAAACAAATTTTGTCTGGTGTAAATGACCCCCTCACTGCCATAACACATAAGAGTTTAGGAGGAGGGGGGGGGGGGCTGGATGGGATCTGCTCCCCGTATTGCAATACAGCTTCTCAGAGCCGGAAGGGACGTTTTATGACTTCTGACCCACAACACCCAAATCATGTCTGTGCCACCCACTAATCTCTTGTATTCCTTCAGATAAATCCATTTCCTCTGGGTAAGTTAGAAATATTCTATTCTGGGTAAGTTTAAAATATTCAAGTAATAATACAAAGGAGGGATAAATATTCCTGACATTTGAGGTTGATTTACTAAAGGTGAACATACTCTGCACTTTAAGTGCATTTGCTCTAGATCTGAGGGGAAGCTCTGCTGGTTTTTATCAGCAAATCATGTACAAACAATGTAACGGTCAGGGGTTAACACCATTCACGATCTTCCATTCCACCAACCCAAGACAGCTTATCCGACACTCCAACCATCCAGCAGACACGATCCATAAGAATTCCCCAGAATAAGGACCCACACAGCTCTGTTACGCTGGGCCTTTCCGTTAAGTTGGGTCTTTCAGCTCCATCCATCTGGACAAGTTCTGTGATCACGTCCATCTTCTTACGGTTGCTGGCCGGTCTGCCACGGTTCTCCAGTAAGTCCTAGTAGCTGTCCTTTAAGCCTGTGCTGCGCTGCCCACTGCTGCCACCACTATAACGGTCAACACCGTTTACGGTTTTCCTTCTATCAACCACGACAGCTTATGCGACACTCCACAATCCAGCAGACAGGACCCATTGGATTTTCCCCAGAAATAACGAGACAGAGCTCTGTTACTGGTTCCAAAATGTATGACTGCTTTAATGGTACCTTAGCTTTCTTATATACAGTACAAACATTTTACAGTAATCAAAGGAACAAAGACACACTCCACCCACACATCACACAATGGGGCTTCAATCACATTCTTTTAGATAATGACATTCAGAGGAGTTAATTATCCCCCAGACGTCCTGACTCCGACAATAAGTGATTCACCTGCATAATACACATTCCTATGTCAGACGTTCTGTCTCCGGTCTGACATAATTAACATGACCTAATTGCTACAGTTGACAAGTACATTTCACACACAAACCAGTATTAGCATCACACAATGGAATGTCTAGGAGCAGACTCAATCAACACCTCAAAAGCATGTGTCCCCACACTGAATGAAAACCCTCCACTGACCCGTCGGAGTCAGACTCCAACAACTTGCAGTATTTCAAGATATCCTGCAAAACATGAATTATCATTTCTCAGCCATCCTATGCCCAAAAGGGACTCCCGTTACAAACAAGAATGCTGTTTTTTATTTTCCTTGCATGTGATTGAATGTTCTTTGTGTAGCACTACCCCCGTAGGAGCTGCTGGTTTAAATTTGGGCCTTGCACTTTACCTTGCTCTTTGTTGTCTAGGGGATGAGATGAGTCTAAGAAACTTCAATGTCCACACAATTTGTAAATCCCTTTTCTCTCAGGCACACGATGCAGGTCACTGGGGAACTTCTAAGTTTCAAAAGTCACACTCCCCACTTTCCTCAGAGTGGGTATTGCTCACCCGGATAGGCCCCTCTCATTGGCCTAGCAGCCGGGGTAAGGCACGGACAAAAAAAAATAAGAATACACTCTCTGCCACAGACCTTTCTTTGAAAGTAGAAATAAACTGTTCCAGAATCCTCTGCCACAGGATTTAGTACCCTGGATTTCCAGTCGTACAGTTTAGAGCCTTTAAGCCGACCCGGCAACACTGTAAGGCATCATAGAATACGGTGCATCCTCCAATAAAGTTACCAGGCCTCTCCCGAGATACCAGCCTTCCACTTGGTCCTCCCCAGGACAGGTCCTCCCCTGGTTTCCTCCATTGAGTGGCTTCCTCCCGCAGGACAGGCAGCACAGGATCACCTTCAAAGTGCAGGCCCCAGTCAAGACAACTGGCCTACCTGGCGGAAATGCAGCCTCGGGCCAACGTGGTCCCCGGGCTGAAAATGGACCTTGTATACCTGGAGCCAGGAGGTCCCCGAGGCAAAGACCCCTGAGAAAATGGCGTCTGCTTCTTAAGTATCCTTGCCCAGCGGGGAGACCACTCCCACAGGGCTGTTCCCAGGGCGCTACATTTGCAAAGTGAAGTTTTACCTCATTTACTAAGTTCTGGAGCCACTGTACTTGCAGTGCACAGTATATTTACCGTTAGTAAATCAGGCCCTGTGTTTACACAGATTATTAAATATCCTTTATTTTCCCCAGATAGGGAGATAATTGTCAGGAATCCTCCAATGTATTATCTGTGTTCCTCTCTATAAGGATTCATATGACTACGGGTCTCAGTCTCAGCCCCTCCCTGTGTAGGAGTGTACAGAATTGGTCGCATTGGTTACTTTCACTTCTCTCTTCTGCTTTCAGCGATGAAGTCTGCTGATCTAAGGAAGGAGCTGGAGTGTTCCGTCTGTCTGAACATATATAACGATCCTGTGACCCTGAAATGTGGACACAACTTCTGCCGGGACTGTATTGGTCGTATGTTGGATACACAGGAGGGGTCTGGAGGTTATTCCTGTCCTGACGGTAGACAAACATTCAGGAAACGTCCCGTCCTTCAGAGGAACATAACACTACGTAACATAGCAGAGAATTTCCAGTCCACCCATCCAGATCAGGAGGAGTCCGGGGTCTTCTGTACTTACTGTTTTCACACTCCTGTACCTGCTGTGATATTCTGTCTGATGTGTGAAGCTTCTCTGTGTGACAATCACCTGAGAGTCCACAGCAAGTCACCAGAACACGTCTTATGTGACCTCACCACTTCCCTGGAGAACAGGAAATGCTCCGTCCATAAGGAACTACTAAAGTATTACTGCACTGAGGACTCCTACTGTATCTGTGTGTCCTGCAGGCTGGATGGAGAACATCGGGGACACCAGGTGGAGACTCTGGATGAGGCCTCTGAGATGAAGAAGAATAAACTGAGGAATGTTCTGCAGAAACTGATGACAGAGAGAGATGAGATGGAGAAAAGAGTCCAAAGTCTACAGGAACACAGGAGGAAAGTACAAGGAAAAGCAGATGATGAAACAGAGAGAGTCACTGTCCTGTTCAGAGACCTCAGGAGACGTCTGGAAGACCTGGAGAAGAGAGTCCTGAGGGAGATCTCCGGGCAGGCAGAGCGGATATCTCTACCACTGTCTGATATGATCCAACAGCTGGAAAAAAAGGAGGAGGAGCTGTCCAGGAAGATGGGGGACATTGAGAAGCTGTGTAACATGACGGATCCACTAACTGTCCTACAAGAATCAGACACAGGTGACTTGTGTAATACTGAGGATGGAGATGATGAGGACAGAGAGAGATGTGATAAACTCCTCCATGATGGAGGGGATCTGGATGTGGCGGGGATCTCACACACATTACACACAGGGTTATCTGATATCATGTCTGGGGTACAGAAATGTACAGGCACACATTTCTCTCCACATTCTACTAGAAAGGGCGAAGGTCTCACCAATGCTGAACCATCCAGGAAACGCCTCAAAGCCTCCCCCACCATACAGCCATCTAAGCCACCCCAACCCTCCCCCACCATACCACATAGCCAGGCCGGAGGACCAAATATTGGGGCTGCACAGCAAACATCGGGGGTGTTGGGGTTTACAGACATATTACTGGATGTGAGCACAGCTAGTAATTATCTCCATATATCAGATGACAGGAAAACTGCATCCTGGTCATCATCACATCAGAATCGTCCAGAAACGCCAGAGAGATTTCGGTGTTCTCAGGTGATGAGCAGTCAGAGTTTCTCCTCAGGGAGACATTACTGGGAAGTGAATGTCGGGTGGGCATATAACTATAGAGTCGGGATGTGTTACCCCAGTATAGACAGGAGAGGAGAGCAGTCGGTGATTGCATTTAATAAGAAGTCATGGGGTCTGGAGAAATGGGGGGGTAAACAGTGCTCAGTGACACATGACAGTAAGGAGATCCAATTATCCAGCAGTATCTCCAGTAAGAGAGTCAGGATAGATCTGGATTATGAGGCTGGGCGCATCTCCTTTTATGATCTTTGTGACCCGATCCGACATCTCCACACCTTTACCACCACCTTCACTGAGCCCCTCCATGCTGGGGTATGGATATGTAATGGTTGTATAAAGATATCTGGGGGGAATCAGAGGTGAGATATCATAAGGTGGAGAATCTGAATGGTGTAATACTCAGCCAATAGGAGTTAACAGTTAAAACAACACGACACGATTTATTTATAAAGCTGCAGGTTCTGGGGGCCATCATCTTCATCCTAAACCTCACTTCAGTGAAGTGTGTTACTGACCAGGAAAAAGCATGCGGGAGGTCAGATTGTTCAGACTTCACTGGCTGCATGCTTGTTCTGGGTCAGTGACACACTAGGAAGCAGAGCCAGGTTCAGGATGATAGCCCTGTAGCCTGCACCTTTTATAGTGCATCTGTAGCCATACTTTTTTGAAGGTTTGGATGGACTGGGGAAGGATTAGCCCCCTGTTTTGTACTGCTATCCAGGGCTCCTATAGAGGCATTTCCCTTCACTTCCTGTCCTGGTGACAATGTTTTACTAGGCAGGAAGTGAGGTGAACTCTCCAACAGACAGACATAAAAATGCTTTTATTTTCTTTAATTGAGGGAAGGCTGGAACCTCTGTCAGGTTTTTATTTTGTCTGTATCCTTTGTGGGGTTTCCTTCATTTCCTGTGTTCTGCCCTCATTATATGTGGCTGAGGTATAATTAGACAAACCGCCAACTATACTCCCTTAACAACTCATTGAGGCAGGCGCAAGGTTCTTTTTTTCAACTTTTATTGCAGGGAAGTTAGAGTAAAAATAAAAGAAATAACATACAATGAGTATACACAATATACAAATCTACAGTCCTAACACACTAGTCTAACTAGGGAAAGGGATATGAAAATACCGGCGATGTTTCCATTAGGCTGACATTAGAATTGCAGCTGAATAGGTGTGGAGTTCTCTGGAGACGGTGCATGGATGAAGGAGGAAGGTGGCTACTGGGAGCCACTAGATGGCAATATTACAATTTACTTTTCATCTATTAGCATATTCAACAATTAAACAAAAGCACATAAACCCTTGCTGAAGGTATGACATCCTGTCTGATGAAACCTTGTCACCAGGACAGGAAGTGAGTTGAAATCTTTCTAATAAAGTAAAAACCTGACAGGGGTTTTATGCATCCCCAACTCCATCCAAAAACTAGTACAGTAGGATTTGTCTGTACATACATCTAATATGCAAACAATTAATGCATTCGTATGCATGCCAACTAATCAGTCGACCATTTATTAATATTAAAAATAGTTGAAAACTATTTTCATAATCAATTATTCTGATTCGTTTTTTCAGACCTTATTTCCTCCTATGGCCCTATTCATCTAATAAAGAGAAATAATTATGATATACTACCAACTACTAAATAATGATGAAATTACATGACTAAGTGCTTATTTGCTAATGTTGGGACCCTTGTATAATATCAGATTCTCTGTCTAGAATGACTTTACAGAAAGATGTTATTAGAACAAATTGTTGATCTCCGGATCCTTGGAAGGTCTTGTTGTGGAACATAGAGACAGTTGGTCTCCTCATTCTACAATGAGGGATTTGAGAGTCTGGAGGTCGGCCAAACTGATAAGATGTTCAGAGATAACAGAAATGAATGTCTCTTGTAATGAATGATGTGCTGTTGTAGAAATTCTTAGGTGAATGATTTATTATGTAAAATGTTGATGTTTGGAACGGTCCTCCGTGACAACTGTTCAGGATTGGAGGGTAAAATCTTCCTGTCTGATGAAGAGGTCAGATCCTTGATCCTCCTGCCATGGCCAATAGGTGCAGAAACGCCCCTCTCCCAAGTCACTACTTGTCTCCACCCACCACACACACAACACAATCACCATCCTTTGTTTCTACCCCATACCCACCTCCCAGTACCACCTCTTCTTTTTTTCATAAGTAATCTTTAAGGAATTTGGTCATTATAATAAGAAAATGAGTAAAATGGATCCCCTGCAGCCAACTACGATAGCCCCCCAAGCAAAAAAAGACCCCCCCCCACAATAATAGACACCCCAAAAAAATAACAGATTCCCCCAGCAACAATATACTGCTTGCAACAAAATACTGCCCAACAAAAACAGACCTGCCCCAGGACTAATGAACCAGCAACAATAGACTCTTCAGTAGCTACAACAATAGACCCTCCAGTAGCTAGCAATAATAGACCCTCCAGTAGCTAGCAACAATAGACCCTCCAGTAGCCAGCAACAATAGATCCCTCCCTAAACAGTAGATCTCTCCCAGCAACAATTGACCTACTAACAACCTAATACCCCCCAGCAATAATAGATTCCCCAGCAACTGGCATCATCAGACCCTTCAGCATATTCCATTACCCCTTGCCAATGCATACATTCAGTGCTTTTAGAGTCGTCCCCCCGGCTGCAAAAAAGCCCCGGCCATGTCTAAGGATCTCCGCACACCTTCATCTCTCTACTTTCTAATTTTAACTTTTACTTTGTAAATCTTCTCTTCTAAATAAACGTTTAAAACCTTCACCGTGATCCAAGGTCGTTATTTTCTTATCTCATTCCACAATGACTTGGGCATTAGTTGTAATACCGATGTAACATGGAGAACTTTTTTTTTTTTCTCCATTACAAACAAGGCTTTCTATTGTTAGTGTTACTGCACAAATTATATTTCTCCCTTCGCCTTTCAGAACAGCACCTTGGAGAGAGTGTAGCTCCACCTCTTCACTGGAAACACTGCGGGTCAACACCCCTTGAAATTTATCTGCTTCCACCATGCCGGCAGTTTTAGTGTTTCCTCCACCATGGTGGAGGCACTGCTGGGGAACCCAAAGGACTGCGCTTTCTCAGAGGTTGAGGTCGGTGGCAGTACCTTCAGTGCTTGTTCTTCAGATCAACCCAGCACCCCCCCTGCACGAGAGGGGGGTTGCTCTGGTGCCTGTTCTTTCTCTGGTTTACAGGAGTAAGGGTCCGCTGGTAGTCGTCCGTCCTGGGGGGCCGCGGGTGTGCTCAGACAGAGCATCCATGCCAGGTCTCGGTATGTTGACACCGAGTCCCAGATGGGTGACCTCATTTCCTGCGGGCGGAGACTTCCAGCGGGGCATAGCAGCACGTGGTTCTGGCTGCTGAAACGCAGGAGAAAGGGGCGGGTCATCTGGCTGGGACTTCCTTACGCTCCTGTAGCGAGGGACGACGGAGGATCTTCATTTAAAGAGCACACAGGCAGCTGCTGCGGCGCTCATGATGGAGGAGACAGAGTCGTTGGCAGCAATGGTGGATGCAGGCGTCCAGGTTCCCGGCTAAGCACAGGTAGGAGAGGTGCAGAGGCGCCTCTTTCCTTTTTCCACTAGGGTGCTTTTGTTTGGTGTGATGGTTAGAGCCTGCAGCTGTCTGCTATGGTGACACATTCCATTAGCAACTCAGCATTGAGGGAGACTCTGGGGCACATTGGGGAGTCTGCTTTGGGCACAGTTATTCATCTCTCTGTTCCCATAGTATCTCGCCCTAATAAAGGGTTATGTCTTCTAGAAAGCCACCGCCAAATCGGAGAGCACTACAGGAAGAAAATACCCTTCATGTAAGAACCCACTAAGGGACTCATGGGCCCAAACCACTTTGCAGATACTGCATCGCAGAGTCTAGTAAGGAAAGAGTCCACACGAGTGTAAGGAACTATTTTCCTCAGTGAGAAAGGAATTGGCAGAGACCCTAGGGACAGTGCGTTTCCTTATGAAGAAATGGGGCCAGAGTCCCAGCCAAAAACAGAGCTCCCTGTCCAGTCTTCCTCCTACCACTTCAAGACCAATTGAAAGTGAGTCGGAGGAAGAGAAAGAGAGTATTCCCCCTCAACAATTGACTCTGAGGAGGATGACGGGGAAGAGGAGATGAGAAAGTCTAGATATGTCTAGATATAAACTAACACTAGAAGAGGTGGATGACTTGCTAAATGTGGTCTATACCACCTTGGAAATTCAAGAAGAAAAAGCCAAGCAATCGTCAATGACAAAATGTATCGGGGGCTAGAGGAGATTAAACATAGAGGGCCAGATTCACAAAAGAGATACGACGGCGTATCTCTGTGATCCGCCCGTCTTAACTATGCGGCTGATTCATAGAATCAGTTACGCATAGCTAGCCCTAAGATCCGACAGGTGTAATTGAATTACACTGTCGGATCTTAAGGATGCTTTTCTAGGCCGGCCGCTAGGTGGCGAGGCCATTGTGGTCGGCGTAGAATATGCAAATGACTAGTTACGGCGATCCACGAACGTCCGCGTTACCCGTCGCTCTAACTTTACGTCGTTTCCGTCAAGATACGCATCGTAAAATTAGGGCTGAGCCCTAGGTGTTCTAAGCCATGTTAAGTATGGCTGTCGTTCCCGCGCCGAAATTTAAAAAATCATGTCGTTTGCGTAAGTCGTCCGTGAATGGCGCTGGATGCCATTTACGTTAACGTCTAAACAAATGACGTCCGTGCGACGTCATTTAGCGCAATGCACGTCGGGTAATTTTCCCGACGGAGCATGCGTAGTACGTTCGGCGCGGGAACGCACCTAATTTAAATGGTGCCTGTCCCATTTGAATTAGGCGGGCTTGCGCCGAGCGTATTTACGTTACACCGCCGCAAGTTTACAGGTAAGAGCTTTGTGAATCGGGCACTTACGCTGTAAACCTGCGGCGGTGTAACGTAAATCAGATACGTTACGCTGCCGTGGAGCAACGTAATTCTTTCAGAATCTGGCCCAGAGTTTTTCCTGTCCATAAAGTTCTGACCGATACAATTTAAAGTGGAGTTTCCATCCCAAAATTTGTTTTCATTATTGTGCTCATCAGACCTAAAAAAAGTAAAAAAATAAAAAAATTATTTTTTGCTCATCTGGAAATGCCTGTTGCTATGCGGTCCCACAAAATCTGCCTTTGAAATCACCTAGGATTCTGACATCATCGCCTTCTAATGCTCCTGGGAAATGTGTGTCATCATTTCCCAGGATGCAGTGCGCTGTCCAATTATCACTCCCCATCCAAGACTTCCAGGAAGTAAGTGCTTGTAGGCTTCACAATGCCCACAAGCAAAATGACAATGGTGTAGACATAGTTTATAAACTATCTTTTTTGAATATCTATGCGGATCGGCGGCGGATTGTAAAATAGTAAGTGACCGGATTTATATTATAAAAACGCAGGATGAAAGGACATTTAAAAAATGCTAATTGTGGTTGGAACTCCACTTTAAGAAGGAGTGTAAGGATCCAGAAAAAGGACACTTTTTTTTTATCAAGAGCCCTCAAAAGGAGGGCTTTCCTTTTTATAAGGATGAAGCGTTGGTTCGGAAGAAAAGACCAAAAATTAATGCCGCCTTTTCCCAAGTGTATAGACGGACCGATCTGGCATTTGAGGACATGGGCGTACTTAAGGACGCCATGGACAAAAGAGAAGACGCGCTATTAACCCTTTCATGACTAAGCCTATTTCTGACATTTGGTGTTTACAAGTTAAAATCCGTATTTTTTGCTAGAAAATGACTTAGAACCCCCAAACATTATGGCCCAGATTCACGTAGATCGGCGCATCTTTATGCCGGCGTAGCACATTTCATATGCGCTACGCCGACGTAACTTAGAGAGGCAAGCTCCGTATTCTCATAGAAAATGCGCCCAACCTTGCGCCGGCGTAACGTAAATTCGTTGGCGCAAGCCGGCGTAATTTAAAGTAGGAAGGAAGTGGGCGTGATCCATTTAAATGAAGCGTCACCCCATGCAAATGAAGGGCCGAACGAACGGCGCTGTGACGTGGACGTATGTTCCGCGCCCCAATGCGCATGCTCACAACTACGCCTGGCGTAACGCCTGAGATACGCCGGCCCACCGCTTACGCCCAGGGCATAAATACGCCCAGACATGCGCCCGTCGCGTGCAAAAGTACACCCGTCTGTTTGTTAGTGGTGTAAGTACTTTTGCTTTGTCTTGCTTTGTGCCATGCCTGCTCCTAGGAGTGATAAGAGGAAGAAAAACTTCTCCCCAGAGGAGAGGGCGATTATCATATCGTCCATGGAGAGGCATGATGCCCGCCTCCATGGGGTAGAGAGTAAAACCACGAGTAAGGCCAAGAGGGATGAGATCCTGATGAAGATCTCCACCCAGGTCAATGCCCTTGGGAATGAGGTAAGGACCCCCGAGGATATTTTGAAAAAGATGAATGACCTGCGTAGGAAGGTCAAAGAGAAGCTGGGCGAGATGAGAAAGCATGCCAGGGAGCAAGTGGAGGGCTAGGACTCCATTGAACCGGCCTTGAGGACAGGTAAGTGTGTTTTATCTCCTATCTGGTGTGTAGCCTGTGAGGGGGTGGAAGGGAACATGTGACAAGTGTGTAAGTCCACCAACATGTGAATGTTTTGGGTCTGGTGAGTGACTTAGGCAGTTAGGAGGATGGGAGAGGCATGCCAGAGAGGACTGAGATGAAACAGTCAGGGCTGGGTGTGGAGCATGGGCGGACTGACAACTCATGGGGCCCCCGGGCAATAGAATATTATGGGGCCCCTCTGGCTTACAGATGGCCACCACGCCAAGAGGCAGGGCAGCTAAAATCTTGGGATATTCACATTAAAAGCATGTCAGTTTCGGAAATATCAGGGACAGATCTAAAAAAAACTGATTTTTACATACTGTCCCTGGTTTTACTGAGCCTGGCAACCCTGATGGGGCCCCCTAGTGGCATGGGGCCCTCGGGCAGTGCCCGAGTGACTCAATGGTCAGTCCGCCCCTGGTGTGGAGCCAGTAAGGATTGCAATGTCACGAGCAGTAAAGTCGGGCAGCTCGAACATCGGGACCATCCCTAATCATGAGGTTGGATGACAGCTCTGGATTCCCACTGCTAGAGTAAATAACGGGGCAGGGTCTCTTGAGTGACATCTGTAGCACCCCCTAGTGTGTGTGCTACAAAAACTGTAGAGCAGGAAAAAGCATTACTTACTGAGTCCGTGCTTCACTATGCAGTGAAAATATGAGATGCAATGCTATAGGTGGATAGCTGCGCTCAATATACATACACAGTATATCCCACTTATATGCAAATTGACCACAAGATACAACTGGTGGGCAAAAATATATAAACCATAAAAATAAGTGCAAAAAAATTTAAGTGAAATTAGATGAGTCCATGAATACTACTTAGTGCTTCAAATTCAGTGCCAAAAGATTCTATTCCACACCACCGTGAGGGAATCCTTCACCATTATCTCAAGGTACAATCGGGCCCGGTGGGTAGGACAGTCAATCGGAGCCACTTGCACACAGTAGCAGAGGATCGTCTCTTAAAATAATGCCGACAGCTTCTGCAGCAAGGAGCAGGAATGCTGCTTGGCCAGTCCACTCCCAAACGGAAGGCTTCAACGGTGGAAATAGCATAGTCCCTGCACTTTCCATACTCCGAAACCTTTCCCTGTCTCTATAGACTGTCCCTGCCAGACGGAGAGCCTGTTCCCTACACTAGCCACACGCACCAAGCACACCAAACCAAGGAGCCAGAGTATTAAATAGACACTGTCCTGACCCAAGATGGCCACCTAGGACATATGGGGGGGTGACTGCAGGAAGTCAATATCTATAACCGAGGGAACTGGCTTTGATATCCATTCCTCACTAAGTGAGGAATGGATATCAAACCGATATAATGGCCACCAGTCTCCCTTATGGGTATTTATACATACTATGGTCGAGGAGACCAATTTCTTGTATGTAAGGATGGCTCTTCTAACCGGAACCATTTCCGGTTAGATGGTCCTTGATTGGTTTTCGGTGGAACGCACGCCAGCAGCGGTGTTTCTCATTGCAATCATTTTTATTTATTTGCCTATTTTAACCTACGTTTTGTAAGTACCTTTTTTATCTGCAATTCTTCACTATAGTCCCCTTGCTTTATGTCATTTTGGGTATTATGATCAGGCCTTCTTTTTTTTTTTTACTCAGAGAAAAGGCGCAGGAACTCTCCCTCCCCGGCCAAATTCCCTCCCCCAACCACGCCTTCCTTAAGTAGAGAAGTACAGCGGCACCAAATAATGGTAATAAGTAGAGTAGAAATCCCCCTCTCCCAGTTTTTCTCTCTGCACAAATCTCCCCCTTTCCCCCTTCTCCTCTCTGCACAAGTCTACCCCTTCTCCTCTCTGCACAAATCTCCCCCTTTCCCACTTCTCTGCACAAATCTCCCCCTTTCCCACCCCTCCTCTCTGCACAAATCTCCCCCTTTCCCACCCCTCCTCTCTGCACAAATCTCCCCCTTTCCCACCCCTCCTCTCTGCACAAATCTCCCCCTTTCCCACCCCTCCTCTCTGCACAAATCTCCCCCTTTCCCACCCTCCTCTCTGCACAAATCTCCCCCTTTCCCACCTCTCCCCCTTTCCCAGCTCTCCTCTCTGCACAAAACTCCTCCTTCCCCAGTTCTCTCTGCACAAATCTCCCCTATAGTGCTCCCCTCTCTGCTAAATTTGCCCCCAGCTCCCCTATCTGCATAAATCCCCCCCCCTTACCACACACTTTCCCAGTTCTCCCCTCTGCAAAATCACCCCCCCCCCATCCCACCTCTCTGCTAAAATCCCCCCAACTCTCCTCTCTGCACCCTGCACCCCTGGACCCTTTACATTACAAAGCCCTTGATGCCTGTATGTTACACAGACACCCCCCTGCATGTTACACAGATCCCCCCCCCCATTCAGTACAGTGCAGCCCCCCCTACAGTACAGACTAGACCTGCACGATTAATCGCGGAGAGAATCGCGATTTCGATTCTCCCCCTCCGCGATCTCCCCTCAGAATGACCGACGATTCTCCTACATGTCACCGCCGTCCACGTAACCAGTGTGGAACGCAAATGCCGCCGACATCAAACCGACGTCAGCAGCCTGCGCCGCTGGATAGATGCCTGAGCTTCTCTCACAACAGTAGTTTGTATCCATGCGCCACCCAGTGGTTGCCGGCGGTACTGCTTCTGATGTATTAAACCTTCTCGCAGTTCTGTACAACTGTGTGTATGCATGCGCCACCCAATGGTTGCTGGCAGTACTGCTTCTGATCTATAAAAAAAGAGACCAGTGATATGTGTATAATGTTAAAGACCATATAACTCCTATGAAAAAATCAGAATCAAAGTTTTATTCTGCTTTTTTCATAGGAGTTAAATATAATCTTTAACATTATAGACATATCACTGGTCTCTTTTTTTATATATTCATATTTTCAGATAAATCACAGGTTTATTTATTAATTTTTTTTTTGGGGGGGGGGGGGGTTCTGGCATTACATTTTAGAGAATTAGAGAATCGTGAGAGAATCATGATCTTTTGTCTGAGCAAAAGAATCGTGATTCTCATTGTGCTGCCCCAATAGGGGCATAGAATATGAGATGCATAGCCTCAGTTAATATTAGCATTGTTATATAGATTAGAGTTTATATAGTGTGGTTTGCCTACTATTTTCTCATAGCTAAATCTATGTGTTATCCTATGCTGCCATCTAGTGGCCTTTGTTGCAATGCACATGTTTTTATGTGATTCTTTGAGTTACCACATATTTTCACTGTATGTATGCCCCTCCCTGCTTCCTGTGTGGAGTACTTCCTGTGTCATCTCTCCAGCCAGCAAGCCACATGTAGAAGGACACTCATGTACTCTGCTCAGTACGTAGGAAAGGCATCATCTTTTGACCGCACAATACTATCACCATTCATCTGCTGTTCCTGTTATCTGCTGTAACCCCTGAAGTTAAAGAATAAACACCTCTTTTGAATGAATCGGTATTGACGAGTTCAGCTGTCTGACAAGGATTGTCCACAGTGAGTATATCTGCTTATACAGGCCAGGCATAGAGGTCTCAGCAAGGGATATATCGCTATCACAACAATCGGATTCAGAACAGTCAAAAGATGCATAGAATTCTTACAGCCTGCTGGGTATATGTGTGTGCCTAATCTGCAATCAAGCTCAGTGCCAGCCGCCATCTTGTGTAAGCACATGGTCGCACAAGCTTACTGCGCTTCATGTGAATGTTGAAAGCTGTTTCTCTAATTGAACTGTGTTACCCCACCTGTCTAAGCTGCTGTTCGTCTTCTTAAAGAGACAGTACCATTTTTTACAAAACCGTGAGAAATGTCTAGACAAGGCTCTGAACACTCTTTTACGGCTGAACCAACGCAGATTCATCATGCCTCTGAACCCGCAGACGTACAGGGAGCAGACTCTGCAGATATTGCTGAACAGAGTGTAAGACCCAAGCGTACAATAAAACCAATACAGAAACTCAGAGAAAACTACGAATACACTAGAGATAAGTTCTCCAGCAAGCTATCAGACTTCTGGGACAGAACTTCACACTGCATGTCAGTTTTGCCACACTTTAATGATCAACCGGCTGAACTAGGAGATTCTATAGTTCGCCTATCTGCTGCGTATGAACACTACCAACGGCTGTCTGCAAAATACACTGCTTTCTTGCAAGACTGTAATATAGAGGACTCTTCAGCAGAACTGACCAAGACTGATGCATTGAACCAACAAAGGGATCTCTTAGTGAAAAATGCTCAGTGTAAGGCAGAACTCCGCATTGCTCAACTGCAAGAGACCAGATCTCACAGATCAACATCAACCAAGCACACTGCACGTTCTTCTAGATCCTCTCGCTCCAGAAGTTCAACATTAAGCGACAAGCTAATAGAGGCCCGCGCTGATGCTGAATCCAAAAAAGCGCAAAGCTCCCTTGCTAAGAAAGAAGCAGAGATGAAGGCCCAAAGCAAAGCTCTTGAAGCCCAGAGCAAAACTCGCCAAGCAGAGATGGAAGCCCAAATAAAGATTCTGCAAATAGAGAAAGAGGAAGCAGGTGCGCTAGCAAGGCTGAAAGTCCTTGAACAAGCAATGGGTCAAAGTACTAATTCAGACTGTCTTATCCCAGCAGAACTGGAAGATCCAATTGATCGCACCAGTGATTATGTGCTAAAGCATAATGTTTACAAAGATACAGAGTCATCTCCTGTACCTCCTACTAACAACACTGTTCTGACTCTCAACTCAGGGACCTCCCAGCTCAAAATGCCTGAGTCTCCTCAAGTCCACAACGCCAGAGCATCTACGCAGCAAACCACATCAACTCCTGCCATCAACAAGGTGACTTCCAGCGACAAGCCGCAGCTCCAGCCACAGCCAGCAGAAGCCTTAAAGACTACACCAAAGTTAAGCGCTCATGCAACATCATTTCATCCTGGTAAACCTCACCTTTCTTCACCAGAGAACTTTCACACCCAAGGGGTTCCACAGATTACTTTGGCACCAAAGAGTGAGAGATCAGACTTGAATGACTTAGCCAGCTATATGGCACGCCGTGAGCTCATTATCACCAGCCTCTCAAGGTTTGATGACTGTCCAGAGAGCTACAGGGCCTGGAGATCAACCTTCAAGGCTGCTATTGCTAATTTCAACCTTAATAGCAAGGACGAACTTGATTTGCTCATAAGGTGGCTGGGGCCAGAATCTGCAAATCGTGTTAAAAGACTGAGGACAGTACATGTTGACCACCCAGATGCAGGTCTTGTTGCCACATGGGCAAGACTTGAGCAAGCCTATGGTAGCTCAGAAGCCATAGAAAGCGCTCTATTCAAGAGACTGCAAAACTTCCCAAAAATAGGGAACAAAGACTATCGCAAGCTCCAAGATCTAAGTGACCTCCTCATGGAGTTAGAGTTGGCAAAGACAGACCCACGTCTACCTGGTCTAAGCTTCCTGGACACTGCTCATGGTGTCAATCCAGTGGTGTCTAAACTGCCATATGGCCTGCAGGAGAGATGGGCGCAGCAGGGCTCAAGGTACAAAAGAGACTATAACGTATCCTTTCCTCCATTCTCATATTTTTGCAGGTTCATCAGTGAACAAGCCTGGATGAGAAATGATCCCAGCTTCAGCTTCAGTGAACCCAACTTGCCTGCTTCATCACCATCTCCAAGGTATGACAACACAGCAGCTAAACACAGAGACTTTCATAGAGCAATATCTGTTAAAAGGACAGACATCTCACCACCCGTATCCTCTCATGCATACCAGAGTAATTCGGGTGACAAAGATCCTAATCGTCAGTGCCCTATTCACAAGAAGCCTCACCCTCTTAAGAAATGCCGAGAGCTGAGAGCAAAGACTTTACAAGAGCGCAGGGAGATTCTCCAGAAACTTGGAGTATGTTACAGGTGCTGTGCTTCTTATAGTCATTTTGCCAAGGACTGTAAAGTTGTCATCAAGTGCACAGAATGCAGCAGCGAAAGACATGTGACAGCTATGCATCCTACTCCACTTACAGACAGCCCACAGCAGCTACCTACCTCCACCCCTCTCTCAAATCATGGCGGGGAGCAACGAAGCCATGCTCTAGCCCAGGAGAATGTTTCTTCTTCATGCACAGAAGTCTGTGGAGAAGGTTTAGATCACAAGTGCTGTGCCAAGATATGCCTTGTTAAGGTATACCCAGAGGGTCAACCTGAAAAAGCTGCCAGGATGTATGCCATAATAGATGAACAGAGCAACAGATCCCTGGTCAAGCCTAAATTCTTTGAGATCTTTGGCATTGAGGGTCATGCCACACCGTATACTCTCAGAACCTGTTCTGGTCGCGTAGAGACTTTCGGCAGAAGGGTCGATGGGTTCATGGTGTCTCATATCGAAGGGAAAGAGGGCATACTCCTACCAACATTAGTCGAGTGTGACCAGATACCAGACGAAAGAGAAGAGATTCCTACTCCAGAGGTTGCATATCACCATCCTCACTTAAGGCACCTTGCTGATGAGATTCCCGCAATGGACATGAATGCTGAAATCTTAGTCTTGCTAGGAAGAGACATTCTTAGAGTACATAAGGTACGTGAGCAGTGTGATGGACCTGAGGATGCCCCTTATGCACAAAGACTTGATCTAGGCTGGGTAATAGTGGGCGATGTATGCTTGGATAGAATGTGTACATCATCTGAGATCCACTCCTTCAAAACTTACATGTTAGGAAATGGACGCGCATCCCACTTCAAAGAGTGCCCTCACCATTATGAAATAAAGGAGAAGCCTCTTGACATCATCCAAGTACCTGATGCCACTCCTATCCTGTGTGATGACAACCTAGGTACCACAGTGTTTTGTACCACAAGTGACGACAACAAAATAGCCTTGTCAGTTGAAGACAGAGAGTTCATCAAAATAATGGACAAAGAATTCTTCAAGGATGAGTCTAACAGCTGGGTTGCACCATTGCCTCTTCGTGCTGCAAGGGTCAAACTGCCAAACAATCGGGAACAGGCTTTATCCAGATTCAACTCACTTCAACGAACATTAAAGAACAGGCCTGAAATGAAGGACCATTTCATTACCTTTATGAAGAGGATCTTTGACAATGAGCATGCTGAGCCAGCTCCACCTCTTCAAATACACGATGAGTGCTGGTACCTACCCTTCTTCGGAGTGTACCATCCACGTAAGCCAAAACAAATTAGGGTAGTGTTCGACTCCAGTGCCAAGCATCAGGGCGTATCCCTGAACGATATTCTTCTCACTGGTCCTAACCTTACCAACAACCTTGTAGGTGTACTCATGAGGTTCAGAAGAGAGCCAGTTGCCATAACTGCGGACATTGAACAAATGTTTCATTGCTTTATTGTACGAGAAGACCATAGGAACTTCCTAAGGTTTCTGTGGCACCGTGACAACAACATGAACAATGAGATGATTGAATACCGCATGAAGGTTCATGTTTTCGGAAATAGCCCCTCACCTGCCGTCGCAACATACGGTTTACGAAGGACTGCTCTTGATGGAGAACAGGAGTATGGCGCAGATGCTCGACATTTCGTCGAGAGAGATTTCTATGTGGACGATGGACTTAAATCTTTACCTACAGCGGAAGAAGCCATAGACCTGCTCCAAAGGACACAAGTTATGCTTTCTGAGGCTAACCTCAGACTACACAAGATTGCCTCAAACAGTGTTGCTGTTATGAAAGCCTTTCAACCTGGCGATCATGCCACAGGGTTTAAAGACTTAAATCTGGGGATGGACATGCCACCTGTGCAGAGAAGTCTGGGCCTACGGTGGGACTTATTAAAGGACAGCTTCGGCTTTCAAGTCAGCTCTGCAGACAAACCATTTACCAGGCGTGGAGTTCTGTCAGTGGTGAACAGCCTATACGATCCAATGGGATTTGTGGCTCCCATCACCATACAAGGTAAATCCATACTTAGACAGCTCTCAGAGACTATCAAAGATTGGGATGCCCCACTACCAATAGACAAACTTTCAAGGTGGGAGTCCTGGAAACAGTCGTTACATGCCTTAGATGGAATCCGTATACCACGCTGCTACACTCCGACTTCCCTTGCTACCAGTCGGAGGAAAGAGCTGCACATCTTCTCAGATGCATCTACTGAGGCCATAGCGGCTGTTGCCTACCTCAAGGTAAGGGATTCAGCTAATCTAACCCATGTAGGGTTTCTGTTTGGGAAAGCTAAGTTAGCACCCAAGCCTGAACACACAATTCCTAGGCTTGAACTTTGTGGGACTGTGCTAGCTGTAGAGATTGCAGATTTCATACTGCGTGAGCTAGACATTCAGATAGATGACATCAAATTCTACACAGACAGCAAGGTTGTTCTGGGCTACATATACAACCAGACTAAACGTTTCTATGTCTATGTCAGCAACCGTGTAGAAAGAATAAGAAAATCATCTAAACCTGAACAATGGCATTATGTTCCATCTGAAATTAATCCTGCAGATCATGGCACCAGGCCAGTGTCTGCGAGTGCCTTCGTAAATTCTTCTTGGTTAACAGGTCCTGAATTCTTGTTGGCTGATCCAGAAGAAACCACGGCTGACATCTTCAGTCTTCTAGAACCCGACAAAGATCCAGAGGTTCGTCCTGAAGTTAAAACCCTTGTCACCAGAACTGAACAAAGATGTGCCTTGGGCTGTCAACGCTTTGAACGTTTCTCCAAGTGGACAAGGCTGGTACGCACCACCGCAAGGTTAGTTCATATTGCACACTGCTTTCACACAAAGCTCACAGATGCTCACTGTCAAGGTTGGCACATGTGCCAAAAGCTTCTTTCTGCAAAAGACATTGCTGAAGCTGAACTGATCGTAATACGCAGTGTACAACAGGATGTCTTTGGCTCAGAAATCAGACGTATCCGTGACAAGGGGGACATTCCAAAAAACAGTCCAATTGCTAACCTGAACCCATTCATTGACAATGATGGCACGTTAAGGGTTGGTGGACGCCTAAACAAGGCTAAGTTCAGTGAGCAAGAACAGAATCCTCTCATTATACCTGCTCGCCATCACATCACCACTTTGCTCATACGGCACTACCATGAAAGGGTGAAACACCAAGGTAGACACTTCACAGAGGGAGCCATAAGAGTTGCAGGCCTTTGGATTATAGGAGCAAAAAGACAGATTACAGCTACACTGCACAGCTGTGTTCAGTGCCGCAAACTAAGAGGGAAACATCAGCAACAGCAAATGTCAGATTTGCCAGCTGACAGGTTAAGTACTGACCCACCCTTTACTCACGTTGGTCTGGATGTCTTCGGACCATGGATGGTAACAGCCCGCAGAACACGAGGTGGCCAAGCCAATAGTAAGCGATGGGCAGTGCTGTTCACCTGCATGAGTGTACGTGCAGTACACATTGAAGTAATAGAATCTATGGATGCCTCAAGTTTCATCAATGCTCTAAGACGGTTCCTTGCCATCAGAGGACCAGTCAAGACACTAAGATCCGACTGTGGAACTAATTTCGTTGGAGCTTGTCGAGAGTTACAGCTCAACTCTAGGCCAATACAAGACCTTTTAGCTGAAAGAGGCTGCACATGGATTTTCAATCCTCCTCATTCTTCCCACATGGGTGGTTCATGGGAGAGAATGATAGGAATCACGCGAAAAATACTGGACTCTATGCTCATGGACTTGAATTCCACAAGACTTACCCACGAGATTCTAACCACCTTCCTGGCAGAAGCATCTGCCATAATCAATTCAAGACCACTTGTTCCAGTGTCTACAGATCCAGAGACCCCAACTATCCTTACTCCAGCCACTCTTCTTACCCAAAAGCTTGGGACTGTTCCCGTGCCACCTGGAGACTTTAAATCAGGAAATCTGTGCTACGATCAGTGGAAGCGAGTACAACACCTTGCCAACTGCTTCTGGAATCGTTGGAAGATGGAGTATCTTTCTACTCTGCAAGGACGCAGGAAATGGCAGCGCCCGAACCTTAACATCCAAGTTGGAGATCTCGTTCTGCTTAAGGATCAGCAAGCTGAAAGAGTCGAGTGGCCTATGGGTCTCATTGTAAAGAGCGTTCCTAGTGATGACGGTAAGGTACGTAAGGTGGAGGTGAAAGTTTCAAGACACGGGACTGTAAAGACTTTCATCAGACCTATCACGGAACTCATTTTGCTCTTGCCGTTTGGAGACTGAACTTACTTGGGTATGCTGTTGGATCCTACCTGCGACTTCGAGAAGGAAGTATCTGGAACTTTAGTTGTCACAACTTGAAGCCTTATATTATAGTTGTTGTATTATATGCATGTTCTCCATTATGTCTTTCAGGTTTTCAAGACATCAAGCAAATTGCGCTGTTGTTTATTTGCATAACTACCATTGTATTATGTAAATAGTGGCATTATCATGCCAGACGGGGAGTGTGCTGCCCCAATAGGGGCATAGAATATGAGATGCATAGCCTCAGTTAATATTAGCATTGTTATATAGATTGGAGTCTATATAGTGTGGTTTGCCTACTATTTTCTCATAGCTAAATCTATGTGTTATCCTATGCTGCCATCTAGTGGCCTTTGTTGCAATGCACATGTTTTTATGTGATTCTTTGAGTTACCACATATTTTCACTGTATGTATGCCCCTCCCTGCTTCCTGTGTGGAGTACTTCCTGTGTCATCTCTCCAGCCAGCAAGCCACATGTAGAAGGACACTCATGTACTCTGCCCAGGGTAGGAAAGGCATCATCTTTTGACCGTACAATACTATCACCATTCATCTGCTGTTCCTGTTATCTGCTGTAACCCCTGAAGTTAAAGAATAAACACCTCTTTTGAATGAATCGGTATTGACGAGTTCAGCTGTCTGACAAGGATTGTCCACAGTGAGTATATCTGCTTATACAGGCCAGGCATAGAGGTCTCAGCAAGGGATATATCGCTATCACAACAATCGGAGTCAGAATACTCATTTTGACCAGAATCGTGCAGCCCTAGTACAGACCCCCCAACAGTGCAGCCCCCACAGCTCTGGACACCTGTATGTTAGACAGACACCCTCCTAACAGTTCTGGACCCCCTGCATGTTACACATACCTCCTACAGTGCAGACCCCCCCAGTGCAGACCCCTGTACAATACAGACCCCCCTACAGTACAGAACCCTCCCTTACAGTACACTACAGTCCCCCCCTCCAGACCCATAATGTACCTTGGCTCAGAAAATCATTGCGGGACATGATGCACAGTGACAGCACATGTAGACTACATGGAGGAAGGGGAGGCGGGGTGCCGGCGGCTTCACTCTGCTCGGCTGTGTGAGACAGCCAAGACAGTTCAGAGCTTTCGTGGCACGGCCACAAGAGAAGGGGATCATTGTGGGTCCCGGGTGTGCCGACGGGTGTCACTTGGGTGCGGCGAACACCCCCCGCCCAGTTTGCAAAGCCGCTACAGGCTCTCTGTGTGTACTGTTCTTACCTGCCGCTACCTGTCGCTGCGCTGCTTAAATCCACCCACTGTCTCCCCTTCAGTCGCAGAGGGGGTTGGCGCAAGCCTGACACCCCCCAGTGTGTGGCACCCGGGGCGACCCGCCCCCCACTTAGTACGCCACTGACCCAAGCCAATCATGGGCTAGCACAGAGAAGCCGGTAGAGAAAGTAAGTTGTGCAGAAGACTTCCTCTACCGGCTATTGTGTTACCCGTCAAGTCGGTGCAGAGTGGGCTGCCTTAGGTTCCAGAACGGCGTTCTACCGTGTTATGGCAGAAAAAAAGCCCAGACTATGATCCACGCTTGATTGTTATGAGCACTGGAGATCCCCCTGGTATCCTGATGTGAAGAGCCATCTCTGGCCAACACTCTAAGCCTGAAATGACCCCTAGACTGAAAATCTGGGCGGTCCATTCCATCCGGTGAGTGGGGACACAGGAGGGGGAGTGTGTGGCACTTTAAGTTTGGAGCAACGCACTTTATGAGTCTGAGCGCATCATTCACCAATATATGGACATTCACCTACTTTATATATTGTTTTCACTTTATTTTTTGATACATCATTTGCACTACTGCGAGCGCTGTCATTTATTTATTTCATTTTATTATTTCGTTCCGTTTCCAAATTTTAGTAATTTTCAAATTCTGAATTTTTAACCACTTGCCGCCCGCCAATGACATATTGACGACGGCAAAGTGGTTGTAGAATCCTGACTGGACGTCATACGACGTCCTCAGGATTCTGAGCCGCTGCGCGCCCCCGGAGGCGCGCATCGCGGCGATCGTTGTTGCAGGGTGTCAGTCTGACACCCCGCAACACTGATCTCGGTAAAGAGTCTCTCACGGAGACTCTTTACCACGTGATCAGCCGTGTCCAATCACGGCTGATCACGATGTAAACAGGAAGAGCCGGTAATCGGCTTTTCCTCACTCGCGTCTGTCAGACGCGAGTAGAGGAGAGCCGATCGGCTGCTCCTGTGACAGGGGGGGGTTTGTGCTGATCGATTATCAGCACAGCCCCCCCGAGGATGCCCACTGGACCACCAGGGATGCCCACTAGACCACCAGGGATTAAAAAAAAAAGGTATGCCACCCTAGACCACCAGGGAGGAGGACACAAAAAATGGATGCCAATCAGTGCCGCAATGGATGCCAATCAGTGCCCACAATGGGCATCACTGATTGGCAGGCATTGTTTGGCACTGATTGGCATCCATTAGTACAACACATACACTAGTGCCCAGCTATGCCCATGTGTGCCATCTATCAGTGCCCATCCATGCCGCCTATCCGTGCCCATTCATGCCGCCTATCCGTGCCCAGCCGTACCGCCTATCTGTGCCCATCTGTGCCACCTATCCATGCCCATCCGTGCCGCCTATCCAAGCCCATCCATGCCGCCTATCCGTGCCGCCTATCAGTGCCGCATATTAGTGCCCATCAATGCCACCACATCAGTGCCACCTCATCTGTGCCCATCAGTGCCACTTTATCAGTGCCCGTCAGTGCAGTACCATCAGTGCCCATCAGTGAAGGAGAAAACATACTTATTTACAATGTTTTATAACAGAAACAAAAAAAAACTTTTTTTTTTTCTAAATTTTCAGTAATTTTTTATTTATTTTTTTGCAAAAAAATAAATATCCCAGAGGTGATCAAATACCACCAAAAGAAATCTCTATTTGTGGGTACAAAATGATAAAAATTTAGTTTGGGTACAGTGTAGCACGACCGCGCAATTGTCATTCAAAGTGCAACAGCGCTGAAAGCTGAAAATTGGTCTGGGCGGGAAGGTGTATAAGTGCCCTGTATGGAAGGGGTTAATTTACGAGAAAAAATAAAAAAACTAAACGAAAACTAAAATGAACAAATTTTTTCGTCGGTGCACATGTCTACTATGCGGAACCTGGGAAGACGGCCCACTTCTGTGATGTCACATAAATGTGTGTGTGTGTGTGTGTGTGTACGGGTTAAAAGGGGTTGTAAAGTTAATATTATTTTTTAAATAACAAACATGTTCTACTTACCTCCACTGTGCGGCTCGTTTTGAACAGTGTCCCCGAACCCGGTCTTCTGGGGTCCCACGGCGGCTGTCTCGGCTCCTCCCCGCAAGAACTCAACACCTTCATGCGAGCTCGTATGGCGTTGAGTTCCTGTGGGCGCGCTCCCGTGATACAGCCGGCGGCTATTGCTGCTCACTGTATCACTCGGCCCCGGCGCACCGCGTCATTGGATGTGATTGACAACAGCGCGAGACAATGGCTGCGCTGCTTTCAATCCATCCAGTGTAGCCAATCAACGCCCAGGCTCAGAAACGAGGAGGATGACGGGGGCGAGCGCGGGACTTTCGAGGGCTCGGGTGAGTAAAACGGGGGTATTGTTGGATGTTTTTTCACCTTAATGCATAGAGTACATTAACCACTTAAGACCCGGACCTTTAGGCAGCTAAAGGACCCGGCCAGGTTTTGCGATTCTGCACTGCGTCGCTTTAACAGACAATTGCGCGGTCGTTCGACGTGGCTCCCAAACAAAATTGGCGTCCTTTTTTTTTTTTCACAAATAGAGCTTTATTTTGGTGGTATTTGATCACCTCTGTGGTTTTTATTTTTTGCGCTATAAACAAAAATAGAGCGACAATTTTGAAAAAAAATCAACATTTTTTACTTTTTGCTAAAATAAATATCTCCCAAAAATATATAAAAAAACTTTTTTTTTTTTTTCCCTCAGTTTAGTCCGATACGTATTCTTCTACCTATTTTTGGTAAAAAAAAAACGCAATAAGCGTTTATCGGTTGGTTTGCGCAAAATTTATAGCGTTTACAAAATAGGGGATAGTTTTATTGCATTTTTATTATTTATTTTTTTTTTTTTTTTTACTACTAATGGCGGCGATCAGCGTTTTTTTTTTTTTTCTTGACTGCGACATTATGGCGGACACTTTGGACACATTTTTGGGACCATTGTCATTTTCAAAGCAAAAAATGCATTTAAATTGCATTGTTTACTGTGAAAATGACAATTGCAGTTTGGGAGTTAACCACAAGGGGGCGCTGAAGGGGTTATGTGTGACCTGAAGTGTGTTTACAACTGTAGGGGGGTGTGGCTGTAGGTGTGACCTCATCGATTGTGTATCCCTATAAAAGGGAACACACGATCGATGACGCCGCCACAGTGAAGAACGGGAAAGCCGTGTTTACACTCACCTCTCCACGTTCTTCAGCTCCGGGGACCGATCGCGGGACTCCAGCGGCCATTGTGTCCGCGGGTCCCTGCGGTCACGGAGCTTCGGACCGGGTCGCGGGCACGCACCCGCGACTGGGTACTAGCACAGGACGTACCTGTACGTACATGTGCCATTCTGCCGATGTAAATGTGCAGGAGGCGGTCCTTAAGTGGTTAAGGTGAAAAAACATTTACCTTTACAACCCCTTTAATACAACTTGGACTTTCTTTGTTAAAGAATTGTAAAGTCTGAAGGTTTCTTTTTTACCTTAATGCATTTTGTGCATTAAGGTAAACAACCATCCATGATCAGCCCCCCCCCCCCATCTAAATACTTACCTGAGTCCTATCCCGATCCGGTGCTGTGCCCCTCTCCTCTCTCTCCCTGCATTCACAGGACAGGGAGGCAGCAGGGCGAGCCATTGGCTCCTGCTGCTGTTAATCAAATCCTGCAAGGAGGATACAGGGGGCGGAGCTGAGCTATGCTGTGTGTGTGTGTGTGTGTGTGTGTGTGTCACTAGACCCACACAGCGTGACTCCGGATCAAGCCTGCAGGTGTGGCCCCCATAGCAATTGACTTGCAATGGGGGCACATAAAAAAGAGGAGGAGCCAAGAGCACCAACTGGGGACCCCCCCCCCCCCGAAGGAGGACGTTCAGAGGAACTTTGTGCAATACCATTACACAGAGCAGCTAGGTGTAATATTAGTTTAAGGGTAGAAAAAAACATTTACAATCATTTTAGGGTTCACCATCTCTACCTGTAGACATGCAACAAAGTGTATTCTCCGTCCATCAGGAAGAAGTCACACTGTGGTGGTAACATTTATCCAATAATATTGGCCCAGATTCTTAAAGGACTTACGACGGCGCAGCGCCATGTACGCCGTCGTAAGTCCGAATCCGACCGGTCGTATCTATGCGCCTGATTCTTCGAATCAGTTACGCATAGATATCCATTAGATCCGACAGGTGTAAGTCTCTTACGCCGTCGGATCTAAACTGCATTTTTTTTTTTGCCCGCTAGGTGGCACTTCCGTCGAATTCCGCGTCGAGTATGCAAATTAGCTAGATACGCAAATTCCCGAACGTACGCGCGGCCGACGCAGTAAAGTTACGACGTTTACGTTAGGCGTATAGTTGCCCCTGCTATATGAGGCGCAGCCAATGTTGAGTATGGTCGTCGTTCCCGTGTCGAAATTTTAAAAAGTTACGTCGTTTGCGTAAGTTGTCCGTGAATGGGGCTGGACGTCATTTACGTTCCCATTCTAAACCAATGACGTCATTTGGAGCAATGCACACTGGGATATTTTACGGACGGCGCATGCACCGTTCGTTCGGCGCGGGGACGCGCTTCATTTAAATGCTACACGCCCCCTACCCGCCGAATTTGAATTCCGCCAGGTGATTTACGCTACGCCGCAAGTGCTTTGTGAGTGCTTTGAATAAAGCACTTGCCTGAAAAACTTGCGGCGGCGTAACGTAAATGGGATACGTTACGCCGCCGCAGAGATACGCCCAGTGTACAAGAATCTGGGCCATTCTCTCCATCACCATATTAGTTAAGTAATGCCGCGCAGTATTGCAAACAAATGGCCTGCTCAGGAAGGAGCTGAAGTGGTTAAAGTCCCATAGCAGTGTATTGTTTGCACTTTTTGCTTCCTAAATTTTGCTAAAGTCGTGATTTCCTGTTTTGCAATAAATGTTCATTCGGAGGGGGAGGGGTGAGAGCCCAGAGGGGGAGGGGTGAGGGGATCGCTGGGCTTTCCAGCAGATAGATAAGGAGACGTCTAGGGAAATACTGCGTTGGGTGTTACAATCCTTCACAGATACAAAGGATTCCTCGTCATTTCACTCCCTTGGATCGGATAGATTGCATCAGTAAGTAACGTTTTTATTATATTCTTTCTGTTTATCCGGCTAGTTCTCTGTATTGTGTGTGTGTGTGTGTGTGTGTGTGTGTGTGGGGGGGGGGGGCGACAATGTCTCCAGATAGTTTAAAAGGCCTCTTAATGCCTAATAGTGACCCCCAGAGTTGGGGACAGCTGACATCCTTCTGTGTAGAGTGGGTTGCGAGGCATGGTGGGTGTGATGCAAGATGAACAGGTGGGCGCCAGACACATTTTGAGTGCAAAGAGATTTATTGTCTCTTAAACAGAACTGTGGGAGAGAGGATCAGGGTTTAGGGTCAGGACACCCTTGGGTAGATGCAATGATAATTATCAGACTTTGAGACTTCTTTAGGTGGACAGCTATGCAGGTGAAGGCCTCCAGCCGGACACCACTTCTGTATAGGTAGGACCGCTGTCTCTTATGGCAACAATCTTGTAGCTGTTACTAACGGTAAAGGTATTTAACTGTCTGCAACACGAACAGTTCTCTTTACCCCACACTCACTCACTGTGGGTCTTCACTCTACAAGCTCCCAGTCTCCCAGAGCTCCCAGTCTCTCCCACTGGACTTCAGATCCACGAGCCACTGGATCCCCTGAGATCTTTCACTGTAGCACTCAGTATCTTCCTCAAGAGCCACCCCCGCTTCCCTGCTGGGTCCCTGGCTTGGCACTCACAGATACTCCTCAAGCTTCACCCCTGCTGACACGTTAGGTCCCTGGCTTGGCACTAACAGATGCTCCTCAAGCTTCACCCCTGCTGACACGTTAGGTCCCTGGCTTGGCACTCACTGATACTCCTTAAGCTTCATCCCCGCTTCACTGCTGGGTCCCTGGCTTGGCACTCACAGATGCTCCTCAAGCTTCACCCCTGCTGACACATTAGCTCCCTGTCTTAGAACTCACAGATACTCCTCAAGCTTCACCCCCGCTTCACTGCTGGGTCCCTGGCTTGGCACTCACAGATGCTCCTCAAGCTTCACCCCCGCTTCCCTGCTGGGTCCCTGGCTTGGCACTCACAGATGCTCCTCAAGCTTCACCCCTGCTGACACGTTAGGTCCCTGGCTTGGCACGCACAGATACTCCTTAAAGGAGTTCTCTGACCTAAAACTTTTAACCCCCGCTGTGCCCGGGCTGTAAAAATATACAAAATAAACTGTCACTTACCTGCCTACGATCCCCCGTTGTTCCGATATCGCCGTCCCGTTCTCCGGTCCCGGTCTCTTCCGCTTCCTGTGTGTCGGTGACTCATAGTGCGCTCAGCCTATCAGCAGCCTCGACGGGACATTGCATCGGCCGCTAATAGGCTGAGCGCACTATGAGTCACCGACACACAGGAAGCGGAAGGGGCCCGGGACCGGAGAACGGGACGGCGATATCGGAACAACGGGGGATCGTAGGCAGGTAAGTGACAGTTTATTTTGTATATTTTTACAGCCCGGGCACAGCGGGGGTTAAAAGTTTTAGGTCAGAGAACTCCTTTAAGCTTCACCCCGCTTCACTGCTGGGTCCCTGGCTTGGCACGCACAGATACTCCTCAAGCTTCACCCCTGCTGACACGTTAGGTCCCTGGCCTGGCACTCACAGATACTCCTCAAGCTTCACCCCTGCTGACATGTTAGGTCCCTGGCTTGGCACTCACAGATACTCCTCAAGCTTCACCCCCACTTCACTGCTGGGTCCCTAGCTTGGGACACACAGATGCTCCTCAAGCTTTACCCCTGCTGACATGTTGGGTCCCTAGCTTAGCACTCACAGATACTCCTCAAGCTTCACCCCCACTTCACTGCTGGGTCCCTAGCTTGGGACATACAGATACTCCTCAAGCTTCACCCCTGCTGACACGTTAGGTCCCTGGCTTGGCACTCACAGATACTCCTCAAGCTTCACCCTCCCTTCACTTCTGGGTCCCTGGCTTGGCACTCAGATACTCCTCAAGCTTCACCCCTGCTGACATATTGGGTCCCTGGCTTGGCACTCCACAAGCGACACCTCTGCTGTCCCGCTGGGTCCCTGACTTGGCGCTGGCTGAAGTTTTCACCGTCCTCGGCTGGCGAGAAGTCTGCTCTGGTATTGGCCTCGGCTCCCTCACAGTGGTCCTTGGTAGCAAGGTGGATGGTACCTTAGTGGCGACAGCTTTGCCTCTACCTCCGACCACAACTGGTTCCCCGGCCTGGCAGAACCATTACTTCTGGTTGAACTACAAGCCCACAGTCCCAACCCTACGCTGCTTTCCTACTTCTGTATAGGCCCCTTAGACAGCCTAGCAGCCAGATGTCCCCGGGATTGGCCTTAGGTTTCCAGCCTAGCAGCCCGGGGCAATACAACACACGTCCACCCAGACCACCATCCAGGTGACACAGAACCCCCGATCACCTGACTCCACCCAAATAAATAGGTTCTCCCAGCAGGCCAAGGGACCCAAGAAAATCCCTGCCCATTGGCTGAGACACCCCATTCATTCCTAATCCCTTGTCCTATCTAATGTCGTCAGATACCTGGCCATCTAGTGACAGAAGAGAGAAGTGCAGCAATTCCAGAATTAGGGCGGAATCAATTGACCTTCTAACAATTGGCCAAGGCAACTATCACTTGGTAAATAAATGTAATAGCAACCTAGAAACAATGTATTGTAATATTCCCAATGTATCAAGCCCTGTACACACGCTCGTTTTTTTCGGCGGTAAAAAGTCCACGAGAAAAACGAGGGGAAAGCCGAGAACCCGGCAGAAAAACTGCCATGGAGCTTTGGCCAGGAATCCCGGCCGTCTGTATGCTCCATCGGCACTGCCCTCGCAGTGTTTCCCATAGGAAAATAGTAGATCTGGCGGAAACAAAAACGCTGGGAATCCCGACGGGAAAATAGAGAGCAGGTTCTCTATTTTCCCGCCGGGATTCCCGGCTGTTTTCCTGATGGGAAAACTGAGAGGAAGCATACACACGTCCGGTTTTCCCGGCCAAAAGCTCTCTTGGCAGTTTTCCTGGCAGGAAAATTTGTCATGTGTAGGAGGCCTCAGAACTAGCATGGCACTGGCATCTCCATGGGCTTTATCTCTGAACTACCACCCTCAGCGGGCTTATTTGGGTGGTTGTGGACAGGTTTTCATCACTTACCTCAACTTCCAGGACTACCCTCAGCTGTCACCCTGGCTTTCATCTTCAATAAGAAAATCTTTTGTCTTCATGGCGTGCCCTCACACCATCTCTAATAGGGAAGTTCAATTTGCAGCTCGCTTCTGTAGGGCTCTGGCTCATCTTTTGGAATCGAGTTGAGCTTCTCCCGGGCCTTTCACCCCGCAGTCAAATGGGCAAATTGAAAGGGTCAACCAGAATGTTAAACGGTATCCTTGAGCCTTCATTTCTGCCCATCCGGATGATTGGCTATCAGCGGCGGTCCGTCCATAGAGGGCGCTGGAGCGCCGCCCCCTCTGGCTCCGCACCGCCACTGACAAATAACATACATTCATTGCATGAATGTATGTTATTGTTGCCAGCTGCCGCTGGTCTATTCAGGTGGCTGGATGTTGAGCGCCGACCACCTGAATGACGGCAGCTGGTTGGCTGTACAGAAGTGCCTATCAGAGCCAGCGGCTTTCCGAGTACAGCCCTTGTCTCCCGGATGTCTTATCCTCGGGACGTACGGGGGGTGCGTTCCTTGGATAAGACTGACGGCCGTCTCAGCCAATCAGGTTCGCCGATTCTGGTTATCGGTAACCTGATTGGCTGAAGCGTCACCAAGGTAGGAGAAGACATCGAGGGACCTGGAAGGAGAAAGGTAAGTGCATTTTACAGGGCACAGCGGTGACAATGGGCACAGTGGCATCAATGGGCACAGTAGTGACAATGGGCACAGTGGCAACAATTAAAGGGCACAGTGACATGCACAGTGGCAACAATGGGCACAGTGGCGACAATTAAAGGGCACAGTGGTGACAATTGGCGACAATTGAGGGGCATAGTGGTGACAATTGGCACAGTGGCGACAATTAAGGGGCACAGTGGCTGCGTTTGATGGCATGGCACAGTGGCTGCGTTTGATGGCATGGCACAGTGGTGACAATCGATGCCACAGTGGCTGCGTTTGATGGCATGGCACAGTGGTGACAATTGATGGCACAGTGGCTGTGTTTGATGGCATGGCACAGTGACTGCATTTGATGGCATGGCACAGTGGTGACAATTTATGGGCACAGTGGCTGCATTTGCATTTGCGCCCCTCCAAAAATTTTGAGCACCAGCCGCCACTGTTGCCCTCAATAACCATGGACTGAGTTTGCCCTCAATAACCATGCTAATGCCAGCACTGTTGCGTCTATCATTTTCAAGGAGTTTCTTTTTTTCACGTTTGTAGTTATCATCTTTTTGTACCATTTCCTGTTCCCATCTCTTCTGTGGTGCCAGCTGCAGAGATGCAACGATCCTTTAACCAGAGACTCCTCAGAGAAATCTATCAGGAGACTTATTCAGTTTTGCGTTCATTCACTGTCTCAATCATAGTTCACATCATTGTGGTATATATTCTTAATTTAACCACTTAAGCCTCGGAAGATTTGGCTGCCCAATGACTGGGCCATTTTTTGCGATTCAGCACTGTGTCGCTTTAATTGACAATTGCACGGTCTCATTTTTTTTTTTTTTGGGGAGGACCGGTAACCACCATATAGTAAAGGAAGGTAGTATCGAGCTGCCTTTTAAGGCTGCATTCACACCTGAGCGTCGGTCGTTCGGTCGTTTTTTTCTGCGTTTTTTTTTTCGGCGTTTTGTTGCGCGTATTCATGCTTATTTGCCCGTTTGCATACAGCGTCGTCCGACGTTTTTGTAATTCGACGTTTTTTATTTTAGCCAATAGGAAAAATTCTCATCTTTTCATCACTTGTTGCTATGTTGGTAGATTTTTTTAATCTTCTGCATGGGCGACAAGTTCTATTGATTAAAGCGACGAAACGCCCGTTGTCGCGCAAGTCGCTTGAATCGAGCGTTTCCATTACTTTCTATGGGAAATGGAAACGCTCAAATACGCCCAAACCGCCCGATACGCGCGACAAAAAAGGGTCCGGGACTTGTTTGAGCTTCAGGCGATCGTCGTTTCAGCGTTCGGCGTTGAGATGTGAACAGTCTCCATAGAGACTAATGTAATTTCGACCCTCCGGCGTATTGTAGCGTCGCGCTAAAACGCCTAGGTGTGAATGGAGCCTAAGTGTCAAGGCATGTTAAATGTTCTATGTAAAGAAAAACATTTAATAGAGTTTAACCACTTAATGACCGACACATGTAGATATACGTCGGTAGAATGGCACGTACAGGCAGATGAACGTGCCTATACGTCCCTGCCTAGACGTGGGTCGGATCGGGACCCCCCCCCGGGTACATGCGGCGGTCGGTAATCGTGTGGGAGCGATCCGGGACGACGGCGCGGCTATTCGTTTCTAGCCACCCCCCCGCGATCGCTCCCCGGAGCTGAAGAACGGGGAGAGCCGCGTGTAAACACGGCTTCCCCGTGCTTCACTGTGGTGGCGTCATCGAATGTGTCATCCCTTTTTATAGGGAGACTCGATCGATGACGTCAGTCCTACAGCCACACCCCCCTACAGTTGTAAACACACACTAGGTGAACCCTAACTCCTACAGCGCCCCCTGTGGTTAACTCCCAAACTGCAACTGTCATTTTCACAATAAACAATGACATTTAAATGCATTTTTTGCTGTGAAAATGACAATGGTCCCAAAAATGTGTCAAAATTGTCCAAAGTATCCGCTTCAATGTCGCAGTCACGAAAAAAACCGCTGATCACCGCCATTAGTAGTAAAAAAAAAAAAATTAATAAAAATGCCATAAAACTATCCCCTATTTTGTAAACGCTATAAATTTCGCGCAAACCAATCAATAATAGCTTATTGCGATTTTTTTTTTTTTTTTTTTTTTTACCAAAAATATGTAGAAGAATACGTATCGGCCTAAACTGAGGAAAAAAATGTTTTTTTTAAATATATTTTTGGGGGATATTTATTATAGCAAAAAGTAAAAAATGTTGAATTTGTTTCAAAATTGTCGCTCTATTTTTGTTTATAGCGCAAAAAATAAAAACCGCAGAGGTGATCAAATACCACCAAAAGAAAGCTCTATTTGTGGGGAAAAAAAGGACGCCAATTTTGTTTGGAAGCCACGTCGCACGACCGCGCAATTGTCAGTTAAATCGACGCAGTGCCGAATTGCAAAACCTGGCCTGGGCCTTTAGCTGCCTAAAGGTCCGGGGCTTAAGTGGTTAATTATTAAAAAAAAAACTGACAATTGCACGGTCGTGCGACGTGGCTCCCAAACAAAATTGACGTTTTTTTCCCCCCACAAATAGAGCTTTCTTTTGGTGATATTTGATCACCTCTGCGGTTTTAATTTTTTGCGCTCTAAACAAAAAAAGAGTGTAAATTTTGGGAAAAAAATATTTTACTTTTTGCATGCATACATACATCGCCGCATATTTACGCCGCCGTAGCGTATCTCCTTTACGCTACGCCGACGCACCGCAGAGAGGCAAGCACTGGATTCACAAAGCCAGTGCTGCCAAATCTGCGCTGGGTTTCCTAGGCGTAAGCTGGCGTATGTGGAAGTGGGCGTGAGCCATGCAAATGAGGCGTGACCCCATGCAAATGATGGGCTGAGTCTCAGACAGATACGTATAATGAACGGCGCATGCGCCGTCCCGTGGACGCATCCCAGTGCTACGTCCTACGTAAAATACGTCGGCTTGTGTTCCCTGGTGCAGCCATTTGCATGGATGCTGCTGAGTTACACCTCCTTTATGGGGCATAACTTTACGCCGGACGTATGACTTTACGCGCACTGCGTCGTACGTACGTTTGTGAATCGGCGTATCTCCCTCATTTGCATATGTGAATAGAAAATCAATGGGAGCTGCAAATACGTCCAGCGTAAATATGCGCCCACTCTACGCCGGCATAGGCAAGTTAGGTCGGTCGGATGAAGCCTGTTTTCAGGCGTATCTTGGTTTCTGAGTCCGGCGCATAGATACGACGGCGCATATTTTCACTTGCGTGGCGTGCAAGTGGTCCTTTATTTTCCCCAGATAGGGAGATTATTGTCAGGAATCCTCCCATGTATTATCTGTGTTCCTCTGTATAGGGATTCCTATGACTACGAGTCTCAAGCAGTCCATAGATGGTTCGAAATTTAGCCAGTTCAGTGGGGACTTTGATCCATGTTTGTACTGTGGGCACTGTAGTTGCACAGAAGTACAAATACTGAGTGAGTGAGTGACTTGTAAAGCGCAACACATGCGAACTGAATGGCCTCTGGGTGCTGTATCCATTTCATGGGTAAGGAACCCCTTGACCTCAGAAGAGATGGGTTTTAATCTTTCTCCTGAAGGCCAAGTGGTCTGACTCCAGTCGGATGGTGGTTGGTAGTGCATTCCACAGGCGAGGTCCCTGGACTGCAAATCTTCGATCTCCTTTGGACTTGTATCTGGTTTTGGGTATCTGGAGTAGGTTTTGATTGGTGGATCGCAGAATGCGATTGGGGTTATGGGCTTTTATTTTTTCGCATAGATATTGGGGGGAGTTGCCTTGAATACACTTATGTATTAGACAGAGTGCCTTGAAAGTGATTCTGTCTTTTAGTTGGAAACCAATGAAGGGATCAACTTCTGTACATCCGCCCTTCTGAAAAATGTCTTCTCGATCAGCTCTGCAGGACGTCTGCCCGCTGTTGAATACAATGACACAATGTGTGGATAGGGGAAAGAATTGGGTTAGTTTTTTTGTTCAACCCACTGGTTGAACAAAAGAAGTGTGACTCGTGTATGGCCAACTTCAGTCTCAGCCTCGCCCTTTGTAGGAATGTATAGAACCGGTCACACTAGTTAATGAGCATCAGATACTTTCACTTTCACTTTCTCTCTTCTGCTCTTAGGGATGGCGACTGCTGATCTGGGGAAGGAGCTGGAGTGTTCCGTCTGTCTGAACATTTATACAGATCCTGTAACCCTGAAATGTGGACACAACTTCTGCCGGGACTGTATTGGTCGTGTGTTGGATACACAGGAGTGGTCTGGAGGTTATTCCTGCCCTGATTGCAGAGAGAGGTTTCACAATCGGCCTGCACTGCGGAGGAACACAACATTACGTAACATCGTGGAGAATTTCCTGTCTTCTCAGCCAGATCAGGAGTTATCCGGGGTCTTCTGTACTTACTGTATTCACACTCTTGTACCTGCTGTGAAATCCTGTCTGCATTGTGAAGCTTCTCTGTGTGACAATCACCTGAGAATCCACAGCAAGTCACCAGAACACGTATTATGTGACCCCACCACTTCCCTGGAGAACAGGAAATGCTCAGTCCATAAGAAGATTCTGGAGTATTACTGCACTGAGGACTCCTCCTGTATCTGTGTGTCCTGTGGTTTGGCCGGAGAACATCGGGGACACCAGGTGGAGACTCTGGATGAGGCCTCTGAGATGAAGAAGAAGAAACTGAGGAATGTTCTGCAGAAACTGATGACGGAGAGAGAGGAGATGGAGAAAAGAGTCCAGAGTCTGCAGGAACACAGGAGGAAAGTACAAGGAAAAGCAGATGATGAAACAGAGAGAGTCACTGTCCTGTTCAGAAACCTCAGGAGGCGTCTGGAAGACCTGGAGAAGAGAGTCCTGAGTGAGATCTCTGGGCAGGCAGAGTGGGTCTATCTATCACTATCTGATAGGATCCAACAGTTGGAAATAAAGAAGGAGGAGCTGTCCAGGAAGATGGGGGACATTGAGAAGTTGTGTAACATGACGGATCCGCTGACTGTCCTCCAGGAATCAGACACAGGTGACTTGTGTGATACTGAGGATGAAAATGATGAGGACAGAGAGAGACGTGATAATCTCCTCCATGATGGAGGGGATCTGGATGTGGCGGGGATCTCACACACATTAAACACAGGTTTATCTGATATCATGTCTGGGGTAAATGTAGAGAAATGTACAGGCACACATGTCTATCCACATTCTACTACAAAGGGTAAAGGTCACATCAATGCTGAACCATCCAGGAGATATCCCCAACCCTCGCCCACCATACAATCATCCAGGAGATATCCCCAACCCTCCCCCACCATACAACCATCCAGGAGATATCCCCAACCCTCCCCCACCATACAACACTCACACCGCCAGGCTGGAGGGCCAAATATTGGGGCTGTACAGCAAACATCGGGGGTTACAGACATATTACTGGATGTGAGTACAGCTGGTAATGAGCTACATATATCAAATGACAGGAAAACTGCATCCTGGCCATCAAATCAGAATCACCCAGAAACACCAGCTAGATTTCAGTATCCTCAGGTGATAAGCAGTCAGAGGTTCTCCTCAGGGAGACATTACTGGGAAGTGGATGTCGGGGGGTCAGAGTACTGTAGAGTCGGGGTGTGTTACCCCAGTATAGACAGGAGAGGAGATCGGTCAGGAATTGGGGACAATAAGAAGTCCTGGGGGTTGGAGAGGTGGGGGTCTAATCGGTACTCAGTGATACATGACCGTAATAAGATCCGATTACCCGTCGGTGTCTCCAGTAACAGAGTCGGGATAGATCTGGATTATGAGGCCGGGCTGATCTCCTTCTATGATCTGTTTGACCCGATCCAACACCTCCACACCTTCACCACCACCTTCAATGAGCCCCTCCATGCTGGGTTATGTGTTTGGGAAGGTTGTATAAAGATATATTTGGAGGGGAAATCTACTCAGAAACTGGTAACATCACAGGATGGAGAATATGATTGGTTCAATGCTTGGCCAACAGGAGGAAGCAGTGGACAAGAACATACGGATTTATTTAAAAAGTTCTGGGGAATGGGGCTGTCATATTCATCCTAAACCTCTCTTTGCCACCTAGTGGATCGCTGACCAGCAACAAATTCAGATGTTTTAGGCTGCATGCTTGTTCTGGCATTGGGTAACAGCCCAGGAGTCGGCAACATTTTACTCTTTCTCTACCACTGACATAAGGCTTACCTTGGCAGCAGCAGGGGTTTTACACACACTCATGGCTGCCACATCAGCTGAGAATTCTTTTAAACATCACAGCCCCAATGTGGGTTTTAAGATGGAGGTGACCAGGGGAATAGGTACTTTCCCTGGTTAGCCACACACCATATTTCCCAGGCTCGACTGTCCCACCTACAGGCCCAGGACATGCATGTGTAGTGTTACTGGATAAGAGGGGAAGGAGACCAGAGAACCTCCATCTGTTGATCTCCCCCAGCTTTTAAGAACTTGGAATCAACAAGGATTTCATCACATTTTCTGCTGTCACTTTTCCTGAAAACTGTGTGCAGAAGAAAATGGAGCACAATGTGGGCTTCATTAGTTTCAGCGGAGGGCAGGGAAGACCTTATATACTAATACAGGTATCTCCGAACTGTGTCCCGTAGGCCAGATGTGGCCCATTGCTGTCCTTTATCTGGCCCTTGGGGCACTATTCCTTCCACTGATACAAAGTAATATTACGACGGATACCAAAGATGGAATACTATTCCTCCCACTGGCGCCAATAATGGGGAATTATTCCTCCCATAGAACACCAGAACATCAGAGGCTCCTTACCATGTAATCAGCTGTGACCAATCACAGCTGATCATCGCGTGAACCAGGAAGTGCCGGTAAATGGCATTCCTCGGTTCACGTTTACAGGCTCTCCCTGTCAGAGGGGGGGGGGGGGTCTGTGCTGATATCAGCACATTGATTATCGGCATAGCCCCCTCAAATGTACCAATCACCTGCCCAGCAGTGCCCCACTAATAAACTCTACAAGTGCCCACCACAGTGCCAATCACTGCCCAGCAGTAACACCTTTCAGTACCTCATCATCAGTGCTGCCCATCAGTGCCATCTGTCAGTGCCGATCAGTACCGCCTGTCAGTGCCACCTATCAGTGCTATTTTGACAAGGGAAAGGAAAGGGAGGGGAAAAGGGAAGGATAGCGCAAGTTTCCACTATTGTATAGGTGGTGAATGTCACCTCCTATAAAGGATCGTGTACCCGATTGGGTAGTGTTGCTGTAACCAAAAACGTAATCAAAAAAGATGAGGGAAAATAGGGAAGGGGAATGGGAATGATCAAAGAAAGGTAATGATTATCATTACCTTTCTTTGATCATTATTGTGTTGCTCATAGTAACCCCTTTAGGCCCCCTGCTGGTCGACTACCTTCCTTTCCCTTCCAGGGTTTAACCCATTCCCTCCCTTCCCTTCCCATTCCCCTTCCCTATTTTCCCTTATCTTTTTTGATCACCTATCAGTGCCCATCAAATCTACATATCAGTGCCACTTTATCAGTGCCAACTCGTCAGTGCCCATCAGTGAAGGGGAAAACAAAATTTTATGACAGAAACTAACAAAAAAAAAACATTTTTTTTTTCAAAACTTTTGGTCTTTTTTAGTTTGTTTAGCAAAAAAATTAAAAATGCAGAGGTGTATAAATACCACCAAAAGAAAGCTCTAGTTGTGGGAAGAAAATTATAAAAATGACACGACCGCGCAATTGTCTCTCAAAGTGCGACAGCGCTTAAAGCTGAAAATTGTCCTGGGCAGGAAGGGGCGTAAGTGCCCCCCGGTATTGGAAGTGGTTAAAGTTTGAAGGGCAATAAACTGGCCTCTTGTTTCGAATGTTTGGAGACCCCTGGTCTAATAGATCTCTGATGTGTCAGTAGAGAGACTCTTAAATCCCCCCAAAAATTAAAGGCCCCCCTGCATATACACGCACATATGAACATAGACGCATGTGTCAGGGGTGCCTACATATGTCAATGAACCACATGCATTAGGTATTGCTGAGAAAACCAGAGAGATAGTAATAATTCCAGAGCCATCATTTATGGTTTCCTCTAAACTGGGCACACACAATTTTAAGAGCAGGATCTATTTACTCGACTCAACCTCACAAAAATAAAAATGCTTGAAAAAAAAAGTTGTCGTTTTTCAGAAGCCGAAAAATGATGTGAAGCCCACACACGATCGTTTTAACCACTTAAGGACCGCCTCCTGCAGATATACGTCGGCAGAATGGCACGGTTGGGCACAAGCACGTACCTGTACGTCCTCTTTAAGTGCCCAGCCGTGGGTCGCGGGCGTGCACCCGCGATCCGGTCCGAAGCCCAGCGGCCATGGGACTCGCGGACCCGATCGCCGCTGGAGTCCCACGATCGGTCCCCGGAGCTGAAGAACGGGGAGAGGTGTGTGTAAACACAGCTTCCCCATTCTTCACTGTGGCGCTGTCATTGATCGTGTGTTCCCTGATATAGGGAAGCACGATCAATGACGCCACACGTCCAGCCCTGCCCCCCTACAGTTAGAAACACATATGAGGTCATACTTAACCCCTTCAGCGCCCCCTAGTGGTTAACTCCCAAACTGCAATTGTAAATTTCACAGTAAACAATGCATTTTTATACTATTTTTTGCTGTGAAAATGACAATGGTCTCAAAAATGTATCCAAATTGTCCAATGTGTCCACCATAATGTCGCAGTCACGCAAAAAATCGCTGATCACCGCCATTAGTAGTAAAAAAAAAAATTATTAAAAAAACTGCAATAAAACTATCCCCTATTTTGTAAACGCTATAAATTTTGCGCAAACCAATCGATAAATGCTTATTGCGATTTTTTTTTTTTTTTTTTTTTAACAAAAATGGGTAGAAGAATTACGTATCGGCCTAAACTGAGGAAAAAAATGTATTTTTATATGTTTTTGGGGGATATTTATTATAGCAAAAAGGAAAAAATATTGCATGTTTTTCAAAATTGTCGCTCTATTTTTGTTGAGGTGATCAAATACCACCAAAGCTCTATTTGTGGGAAAAAAAGGACGCCAATTTTGTTTGGGAGCCACATCGCACAACCGCGCAATTGTCAGTTAAATCGACGCAGTGCCGAATCGCAAAAAATGGCCAGGTCCTTTTACCTGCATTTCGGTCCGGGTCTTAAGTGGTTAAATTACATTTTTTTAAAACAACGTTTTTTTCATGCCGAAAAACGATTGTGTGTACGCGGCATAAGTGCTTATAAGCTAATGTTAGATTCCTTATATAATAACAGGTTCTCTTGGTAGAATGACTTTGCAGAAAGATGTTATTAGAGCAAATTGTTGATCTCCGGATCCTTGGAAGGTCTTGTTGGGGAACATAGAGACAGTTGGTCTCCTCTACAATGAGATATTTGGGAGTCTGAAGATCGGTTTAAACTGATTAGGTGTCCAGAGATAACAGAAATTAATGTCTCTTGTTGGGGAACATAGAGAGAGTTGGTCTCCTTCTTCTACAAATGAGGGATTTGGGAGTCTGGAGGTCAGTCAATCTGATAAGTAGTTTAGAGAGAACAAAAAATGAATGTATCTTGTAATTAATGATTTGCTGCTTTTTCTGGTTCTTAAGTGATTGATTTAATGTGTAAAATGTTGATGTTTGGGACGTCCTCCATGACAACTGTCCAGGAGGATAAACGGCTCCCAGTTGATGAAGAGGTCGGATCCTTCATCCACATGTTTATATCTATTGATCTCCACACACATTAAACTCAAATTTCGAATCTTTATTTTACTTTGTAACGCTTCACTTCTAAATAAATTTTCATAACCTTCACTGTGGGCAGAAGTTGTTTATTTCCTTTATTACATTACACATCAGACCTAACTAGACCACCATGGCAGATGGACTTGGATAGCCAGATTCAGGTAGGGGCGCGCATCTTTAAGGCGGCGTAGCGTATCGTATTTACGCTACGCCACCTTAAGTCAGAGAGGCAAGTACTGTATTCACAAAGCACTTGCCTCCTAACTTACAGCGGCGTAGCGTAAATGGGGCCGGCGTAGGCGCGCCTAATTCAAATGAGGATGAGGGGGCGTGTTTTATGTTAATGGGGGGTGACCCGACGTGATTGACGTTTTTTACGAATGGCGCATGCCCTGTCCGTGTACATATCCCAGTGTGCATTGCTCCAAAGTACGCCGCAAGGACGTATTGGTTTCGACGTGGATGTAAATTACGTCCAGCCCTATTCACGGACGACTTGCGCAAACGACGTCAAATTTTCAAATTTCGACGCAGGAACGACGGCCATACTTAACATTGACTAGGCCAGCTATTTGATGGAATAACTTTACGCCGGAAAAAGCCTTACGTAAATGGCGTATCTTTACTGCGACAGGCGCACGTACGTTTGTGAATCGGCGTATCTAGTAATTTACATATTCTACGCCAAACTCAACGAAAGCCTAAATATTGCACCCTAAGATACGACGGCGCAGGCAGTCGTATCTTAGCTAGGTTTAAGTGTATCTCAGTTTGAGCATACACTTACGACGGCGCAGATTCAGAGTTACGCCGGCGTATCTACTGATACGCCGGCCTAACTCTCTCTGAATCTGGCTAGTAGTATCAATGATCTGTGAGTGTGATGATGAGCACACTGGTAGTTCATTCACACTGCCTAGAACTGTCTACCTGTACAGAGATACAGGCAGAGCGCTCTAGGCAGTGTGTGCAGGAGCCTGACATTGCACCCACGATCCACTGATCACAGGTACAATGTTCTGCAGGCTCCTGTCAAAAAAAAAGTGCATTAACTATATTTTTTGGAAAGGTGAACTTAGCCTTTAATGGGGATGGTATTGACAGCCCAAAATGATCTACAATGGTTCAAATTTGATATGATCCAAAAACACTTATGCCGTGTACACACGATCGGAAAATCCGACAAGAAAACCGCATATTTTTTTCCGACGGAATCTTGGCTCAAACTTGTCTTGCATACACACGGTCACACCAAATTCCGACCGTCAAGAACGTGGTGACGTACAACACTACAACGAGCCGAGAAAAATGAAGTGCAATGATTCCGAGCTTTCGTTGAATTGATTCAGAGCATGCGTGTATTTTTTGCGCGTCGGAAATTGCATACAGACGATTTGGAATTTCCTCCAAGAACTTTTCTTGTCGGAAAATTTGAGAACCAGCTCTCAAATTTTTCTTGGCGGAAATTCCAACACAAAAATTCCGATGGAGCCTACACATGGCCGGAATTTCCGACCAAAAGCTCACATATGACTTTTCTTGTCGGAATTTCCGATCGTGTGTGTGACGGTATTAGAATGATATCCCCGTCAAAGTCTTCCCTTCTCCCCATAAGAAAATCACCCCAATATTCCACGTGGAGAAATATTCCTGGAGTCACCCCAAAAAGCCACACATGAGACAAGCTTAGTGCTGGAACAAGACAGCTTTAATGGCAGCATTCAGCTAGATATATATACAGTTTACAAGCTAATCACCAATCAAAGAACAATGAAATCTCCACCCCCTTTTCACACAGTGGGGGCTCTTCATACAGAGGACAGGCAGACATCTCGGTGCCGATTCTTGAAGACACATTTATTTAGACAATGACATCAGTGACGCTAATTACTAGTTGTACTGAATACATTAACTAGACAGCTCGAGATAATTACCACAATGGAGCAATCAGAATAATTAACACAAGCCACTTAAACACAGATCTCCTTCACACAACACAATAGATCAATTAACCTTTAGAAATAGTGAGGGGACATTAGCACTTCAATAACCTGTTAGCCGAGGACTGAATCACACATGGCAAGCAGGGAGAATTAAACTGAGACATATAGGCAAATGCATCACAATGGCCCCCCTTTTTCTCCCTTCTCCGGCAAACCCGGTTGGACCTTCCCTGGTCCAGTAGGGTTGACGGGTTCAGAGCTTTTAGTCCGAGGTTAACTCCGTTTGGCGTGACTGACCTCCCTTGGCAACTGCTTCAGACTCAGGTATGCCACTAGGTCGTCAGATCACACGCCGTTCAGTCCCCAAGTCTTTGTGCGATCTGCAGAGTCACCAGAAGTCAGTGTGAAGACGGCGAATGGGTCTGTGCGCCGCCGTCTAGGTGTCCCGCTATGGGAGGGGGCAGGTTATGGCTCTGAAGTGACAATCACAGGTGATTCATAAAAAATAAAAAGTTATATTTGTTGAAATGCTGTAGCACCGGTGCTCAGAGTTCGGGGGGGGATCAGTGCCCCATAGGGTCAGCCACCCTCTGCTCCCTCCGCAGCCGCCAGTTCTCCTCTTTGAGCTTCTCCATCTCCAGCTCATGGAGCCTGGGGGGGTCAGCCTGCTGTGACCTCAGGTGGTTGTTCTCCTCCTCCATGCGGCTTATGCACTCCTCCAGCTCTATGTACTCACGGATCAGATCCTGCTTGCTCATGTCCTGCAGGCTCTCCACGTGGTCCTTCATCATCAGGAACTGGGTGGTGGTGTAAGGGGCCACCGGTGGGCCCTTGGCGAACATCTCGGCCCGCATCTGGGAGGCCCGCTGCGATTCCCTCTCCTCCAGTCGCTTCTTATCCTCCCAGGTCAGCTTGTTATAAGGCTTCCAGGACCTCTTCTTCTTGGGGGGTAGCCGGCGGTGCCTCTTTCTGCCCAGCTCCCTCCAGGGCCTCTCCGGCTCATAGCTGTCGCCCATGACCAGCTGACAATGGTGTTCCCTGTTGTCCGTAATACCAGATTGTACCGTGAGGACTTCGTAAAGGGTGTCCAATGGTAGTGTTGAGCAGAATATGCCATATTCGATTTCGCGATATATCTCGAATATATATTCGAATATTCGAGATATATTCGCTAAATTCGAATATTCGTGATATTTTATCGAAAGTAAATGATTGCGATTTTTTGCTATTGCGAATGCGAAAATAATTGCGATTTTTTAATAACTGCGGTAGGAGCACTCTGATTGGCTCAGAATATTCGTGATATTCTATCGAAATATCGCAACATGCGAATGCGATATTTATTGCGCAATTTCGAGAAATGCTGGAGGAGCGCTCTGATTGGCTCAGAATATTCGTGATATTCTATCGAAATATCGCAACATGCGAATGCGATATTTATTGCGCAATTTCGACAAATGCTGTAGGAGCACTCTGATTGGCTCAGAATATTCGTGATATTTTACAATACAAAATAATTGCGAATATTCGGCAAATGCAGAAGGAGCACTCTGATTGGCTCAGAATATTCTTGATATTTTACAATACAAAATAATTGCGAATATTCGGCAAATGCGGAAGGAGCACTCTGATTGGCTCAGAATATTCTTGATATTTTACAATAGAAAATAAAAAGTGTTTTGCATTGGTGGTGATTCTTTACTCTATCCATCTGTCACAGCCGTTTGTCAATCAAACACCTTAAAGATTGAACACGTTCATGCTGCATGCTTTGGACTTTTTTTCACTTCACATATCAAAGACATTTTTATGAAAGATTATTTTTCTATTATTGGGACTATATTTCTTTATATATTTGTTTCACTGTGTATTTCACAAGTTATTTGCGCTTGCTTATTTTATAATTTGCCCACATGTCTTGTCACTAGACATATTTTTTATTCTTGTAGAGCGACTCCATTTTCTGTCTTGTATTAATTTATGTTGTATAACATTTTTGAGTTGCTGCTGTATTCTCCCCTTTTTTAAGGTATGCGCAATTTTTTCCTTCTTACAAAAAATAATAATATCAAACATACAAATATTCATAACATACACATACACAAAGCCCCCCCCTTTTGCATCAGAGACAATCAGAGTTCTCCTACCACAGTTATCGAAAATTCGCAATCATTTTCGCATTCGCAATAGCGAAAAATCGCAATTTTTTTTTTTCAATTTGGCAACATAAAAGGATCGCCTCAGCTTAGCTACTCGGCCCAGGGTCTCTAATCATACCAGCAATGCTTTTAGACGTCGATAGGATGTGATCTGTTTTAAAAATCAAATTGAAAAAATGCGAATATTCGGAATTGCGAATATTCACCGCGAAATTCGAAATATAGCGCGATTTCTCGAATATGCTATATTCGAGTCGAATATTCGCAATTCGAATATTCGTGAGCAACACTATCCAATGGTTCTTCCTGACCCAGCTCCTGGAGATCCCAAGCCGAGTCTACACAATGGGCTGCTGCTGGTGGGCGGTACCCAGGTTGAGACCAATTTGATCTGGTGTTGTCCTTCATGGGGCAATTCTGCTTGAAGTGACCCAGCTGTTTGCACCGGAAGCAGCATTGTTCGTTGTCCTCCTGGCGTGGATAGCGAGGGCTAGATGTCCCCGGTCTGTTAGGAGGTTGGTATCTAGCGGCTGGTGGGTGTGAGGGCGCCGTTGGTCATGGAGGTTGTACCCGTGGTGTGACCTGGTTTGTCTTGCGAGTATCCGCATATTCATCCGCCAACTTCACGGCCTCTGGTAGAGTCATGGGCCTGCGATCTCTCACCCAGTCTTTGACGTCCGTCTGGATGTGATTGTAAAATTGCTCCAGGAGCATTAGTTGCAAAATGTCCTCTGCGGTGGTGGCCTGGCTGCGGTTAACCCAGTTAGAGGCCGACAGGGATAACTGGCATGCCCATTCCGCGTAAGAGTCTTCCGTGGTTTTGCGTGAGTCCCTGAACTTCTGTCGGTGGGACTCTGGGGTTACTGCATAACGAGCCAGGAGCACTTCTTCAACCCGGGCGTAGCTATGGATATCCTGATCTGGCACGGTCCGGAAAGCATCAGAAGCTTTGCCTGACAGTTTGCCTGACAATATTGCGACCCACTCTCTTCTAGCTATTCGGTGCAGGTTACATTGTCTCTCAAAATCTGCCAGGTAGTTATCAATCTCACAGTCCTTTTCATCAAAAGCTTTAAAAGCGCTAAACGGAATCTTCCTTGTGTCTGCTGTGCTGTACTGACTGTTCGGAGAATGTGCGGCTGCTTGTTGGACTGATGCCAGTTTTAACTGTAGTTCTGCGTCTTTTACTTGTTTAGCCTCCTGTAGCTCTGCGTCTCTTCTTTGTTTAGCCTCCTCTGCTAACAGGTCCATCACTTTCAGCACCACATCCGCCGTTGGGTTCGGGCCGAACCATGCTAGCTTCTCTCTCATTAGCTTGTTGGCTGGCGATTCCTCTTCCTGAATCACTGGTGTCTCCATCTCTTGTACTGCTGGCGTTTCTGCAACCAAATTCTCCTGGTCTCGCTCCATTAATTCCACTATGATGACCCGCTTGGTTTTGTTGCTAGCAATCCTTCCACGAGCTTCCAGTAGTTCTTCCAGTGTCTGCTTCGAATCCGGGTGTTAAGGAGAGTAGAAGGGAAAATCCCGCTGCTGCCAACCAATTGTGACGGTATTAGAATGATATCCCCGTCAAAGTCTTCCCTTCTCCCCATAAGAAAATCACCCCAATATTCCACGAGGAGGAATATTCCTGGAGTCGCCCCAAAAAGCCACACATGAGACAAGCTTAGTGCTGGAACAAGACAGCTTTAATGGCAGCATTCAGCTATATATATATACAGTTTACAAGCTAATCACCAATCAAAGAACAATGAAATCTCCACCCCCTTTTCACACAGTGGGGGCTCTTCATACAGAGGACAGGCAGACATCTCGGTGCCGATTCTTGAAGACACATTTCTTTAGACAATGACATCAGTGACGCTAATTACTAGTTGTACTGAATACATTAACTAGACAGCTCGACCCCGCATATAGAGAGATAATTACCACAATGGAGCAATCAGAATAATTAACTCAAGCCACTTAAACACAGATCTCCTTCACACAACACAATAGATCAATTAACCTTTAGAAATAGTGAGGGGACATTGGCACTTCAATAACCTGTTAGCCGAGGACTGAATCACACATGGCAAGCAGGGAGAATTAAACTGAGACATATAGGCAAATGCATCACAGTGTGTATGCACCTGCACCAGGCAGTTTACACCCATGCAACTCCCTGGAGGTACACCCCATGTATTGTTTACTGCAATCACACTCCAACATGTAGACCACCCCTAGGGGGGAGCAGGTGATGAAATCTCTAATTACATGGGTCTTCCCTGTGGCCAAGTCTATAAACTTATTTTTCTTTTTTATATTACACTTAAAGGTTTTACATGGTTTGTATTTACCACACACATAAAAGCCTACCATCTATGGAAAAAGATTGCTTATTGGGCTTGGGGGCATCTACTACTCCTGGGGCTAAGATGTTCCTCAGTGCAGGAGCTTTTTTATATATACAAAACGTGGTTGGGGTGGTAAGACTTGACCTAATATTCAATCTTTTTGTGGGATACCTGAATATCTTTTGATAATATTCTCCACTTTCTTAGTTTGGGCATTGTAATCTAAAATGGTCCTAAATTGGTCCACTGGCTTACTCACCACCCCTGTTTTATCTTTGTCTTTAATCAAGGTACTTCTGTCCATACTGCTGACTTTTTCAATGTCATGCCTGATATTGGATTGATCGTAATTTTTCTCCAGGAATCTTTTCTCTAAAATACTAGATTGTCTCAAAAAATCCTCTGGATCCGTACAGTTCCTCCGAAGGCGAATGAACTGCCCTTTCAGGATGTTCAAAATCCAGGATCAGTGATTGCAGCTGTCCATATGAAACTATTCCTATCTGTGGGGTTAAATAACTTTTTTGTGCATAAAGCAACACCTTTCCTGAAGATCTCTAAGTCTAAGAATGTCACTCTTTCTCTATCCACATGCCATGCCAATACTATATTTGTTCTATTACCATCTCATTTTGACATTAAATTGTTTCAATGTTGCCTCCTTTCCTATTCAAATTGTAAACACATCATCTATGTAGCGTCTGTAGCAAAGTAACTCATAAGGTCGTTCCTCCCAGTGGGCCATAAAAATATGGGGCGAACAAAGCCCCCATAGCAACCCCTGTAATCTAATGGTAATACTGGTTGGCATACCAAAAATAGTTATGCCCTGACCCGTATGCCAAACTATGCATTATGAATTTTTTATGTCTCCTCGTAAGGTCAGAGCATCTCAGGGCCCACCTAACTGATTCCATAGCATCCTTATGGCCTATAATGGTATTTAGTGAACCTACGTCCGCTGTATCCAGGAAACACTATCCAGTAATGGATACTTCATCTATAATCTTCAACATGTGCTTTGTATCCTTGAGATATGCTTAAGTCCCCTTTCACACTTATACGACTTGTCCCATGATTTTGGACTGCAAAATCGCATGACAAGTCATTCTCCATGATTTTCAATGACTTCCATTCATATTGTCATGACTTTGCCAACTTCAATGTAGTCCCTGCACTACTTTGGTCCAACTTCCATGTGAGTTTATGTCCATAGACCTCAATGTTAATGTGATACATTTGCCTATATGTCTCAGTTTACTGCTCCCTGCTAGCCAGGTTATTGATGTGCTAATGTCCCCTCACTATTTCTAAAGGTTAATTGATCTATTGTGTTGTGTGAAGGAGAGCTGGGTTTAAGTGGCTTGGGTTAATTATTCTGATTGCTTCATTGTGGTAATTATCTCTCTATATGCGGGGTCGAGCGGTCTGGTTGATGTATTCAGTACAGCTAGTGCTCAGCGTCATTGATGTCATTGTCTAAAGAAAATGTGTTTTCAGCATCGGCCCCATCGTGTCTGCCTATAATCTGTATGGAAGCCCCAGTGTGAGGGGGGCGGAGATTTGTCATTGTAACAGTTTTGGAAATGACATATAAGCTGTGTGTTATAACATTAAAGTCTGTGTTGTTCAAGCAGTAAGCTGGTCTCATGTGTGGCTTTCTGGGCGATTCCAGGGATATCCCTCCTCGTGGAATATTGGGGTGATTTTCGTTATGGGAAGAAGGGAACGTTGACGGGGATATCATACCGATATCGTCACAAATTGGTTGGCAGCGGTGGGATTTTTCCCTTCTATTCCCCTTCACACCCGGATTCCAAGCAGACACTGGAAGAACTACTGGAAGTTCGTGGAAGGATTGCTAGCAACAAAACCAAGCGGGTCATCATAGCAGAATCAATGGAGCTAGACCAGGAGGACGGGATTGCAGCAACGCCAGCAGTACAAGAGATGGAGACACCAGTGATTCAGGAGGAGGAATCGCCAGCCAACAAGCTAATGAGAGAGAAGCTAGCGTGGTTCGGCCCGAACCCAACGCCAGATGTGGTACTGAAAGTGATGGACATGTTAGTAAACGCAGAGCTACAGAAGGATAAACAAATAAGGGACGCAGAGCTACAGTTAAAACTGGCAGCAGTCCAACAAGCAGCCGCACCTTCTCCAAACAGTGAGTACAGCACAGCAGACGCAAGGAAGATTCCGTTTAGCGCTTTTAAAGCTTTTGATGAAAAGGACTGTGAGATTGATAACTACCTGGCGGACTTTGAGCGACAATGTAACCTGCACCGAATAGCGAGAGGAGAGTGGGTTGCAATATTGTCAGGCAAACTGTCAGGCAAAGCTTCTGATGCTTTCCGGACCGTGCCAGATCAGGATATTCATAGCTACGCCAGGGTTAAAGAAGCGCTCCTGGCTCGTTATGCAGTAACCCCAGAGTCCCACCGACAGAAGTTCAGGGACTCACGCAAAACCACGAAAGACTCTTACGCGGAATGGGCATGCCAGTTGTCCCTGTCGGCCTCTAACTGGGTTAATAGCAGCCAGGCCACCACCGCAGAGGACATTTTGCAACTAATGCTCCTGGAGCAATTTTACAATCACATCCAGACAGATGTCAAAGATTGGGTGAGAGATCGCAGGCCCATGACTCTACCAGAGGCCGCGATGTTGGCGGATGAATATGCGGATACTCGCAAGACAAACCAGGTCACACCACGGGTACAACCTCCACGACCAACGGCGCCCTCACACCCACCAGCCGCTAGATACCAACCGCCTAACAGACCGATGACATCTAGCCCTCGCTATCCACGCCAGGAGGACAACGAACAACGCTGCTTCCGGTGCAAACAGCTCGGTCACTTCAAGCAGAATTGCCCCCTGAATGACAACACCAGGTCAAATTGGTCTCAACCTGGGTACCGCCCACCAGCAGCAGCCCATTGTGTAGACTCGGCTTGGGATCCCCAGGAGCTGGGTCCGGAAGAACCATTGGGCCCCCTTTACGAAGCCCTCACGGTACAATCTGTTATTACGGACAACCGGAAACACCATTGTCAGCTGGTCATGGTTAACGGAAAAACCGCCCGAGGATTAAGAGACAGTGGGGCGACCATCACTTTGGTACAAAGACACCTTATTACTGCATCAGAGAAACCGGGGAAATCAATTGCTGTGAAAGTGGCAGGGGGGGCAGTATACCGTATTCCTACTGCACAGGTACACCTGGACTGGGGTGCGGGAGCTGGCGATGTTCATGTGGGCGTCATGAAAGACTTACCTTCTGAAGTCATCTTGGGCAACGACATTGGGCCCCTGACTTCGGCGTTCGCCTCTACCACCGCTCAGGAGGCCCACGCAGTAACCACCAGAGCACAAAGTCGCGCTGCCGAGAGCCATCCGCTTCCTACTGAGACCCAGGTAAGCCAACCCAACCTACCCTTGACTGTGGAACCCCTACCCTGGGACACCCCAGAGGACTTTGGGCGGGAGGTGACCGGAGACCCTTCCCTCAGAAAGTATCGAGAGAAAGCCAGGAGGGGCCAAGGGGGGTTAGAGAAGGAGCAATTTATCTGGGAGGAAGGCCGCTTGTACAGGCTCACCGAGACCCGGGGTAATGCCCCAGGGCCTAAGCAAAAACGCCAGCTGGTAGTTCCCCGGAAGTACCGGCAGGAGTTATTGAGGATTGGGCACGACGTACCCTTGGCAGGCCATTTGGGAATACGCAAGACAGGGTATCGGATAACCCAGAACTTCTTCTTCCTGGGGTATCCGACGACGTCAGGGCGTATTGTCAAACGTGCGAGGTATGCCAACGTATAGGTAAAAAGGGAGACCACCCAAAGGCTAAACTAGTTTCCATGCCCATTATTGAAGAACCGTTCACAAGGGTAGCCGTGGACATTATAGGGCCCCTGGCCCAACCTAGCCGTTCCGGCAAGCGGTATATACTCACCGTAGTAGACTACGCCACCCGTTACCCCGAAGCGGTAGCTCTCTCTAACATACAGGCTGAGACTGTAGCAGAGGCCCTAGTTAAAGTATTTTCCCGAGTAGGCTTTCCCAAGGAGGTTCTGTCCGACCAAGGTACCCAATTCACGGCCGAGGTAACCCAGCAGATATGGAAAACCTGTGGAGTTAAATCCCTGACTAGCTCCCCATACCACCCCCAGACTAACGGCCTGTGCGAGCGCTTCAATGGAACGCTAAAGCAAATGTTGAAATCGTTCACAGGGGCGTACAAGGATTGGGAGCGATTCCTGCCGCACCTTCTCTTTGCCTACCGAGAGGTACCGCAGGAATCGACCGGATTCTCACCCTTCGAACTTCTCTATGGGAGGCGGGTGAGGGGGCCCTTAGATCTCATCAAGGATCACTGGGAGGGGCAAACAGAAATTGAGGGGACCCCGGTTGTACCTTATGTCCTGGAGCTGAGGGATCGCATGGAGGAATTAGCCCAGACAGTGCGAGGAAACCTCCAGGCGGCCCAACAGCGCCAGAAGGTATGGTATGACCGACGGGCTAGGCACCGGAGCTTTCAGATAGGCCAAAAGGTCATGGTATTAAGGCCGGTCCGAACTGACAAGCTCCAGGCTGCCTGGCAGGGCCCCTATAAAGTTATAGGACAGATATGCGACACTACCTACACGATAGCCAGTTGCGAGGATGAAGATGTGAAACGAACCTTTCACATCAACATGCTCAAGGCCTATCAGGAACGGGCAGAGGAGGTAGCCGCTATCTGTGCACCAGCAGGAGAAGACACAGAGACCCTACCCCTTCCCGACCTATTGGGCAGTAGCAAAGGGATGACCCAGATAGAGAAAGTCCAGCTAGGTGAACAGCTGGAGCCGCAAGAGCGGGCTCAAGCTGGCCGCTTACTAGAAGAAAAACAGGCCACATTCTCGCAGGAGCCTGGATACACACGCCTAGCCGTACACAAGGTGGAGACTCCAGGACAGACACCCCTGAGACAGCCTCCTTACCGTATCCCCGAAGCAGTCCGGGAAGGAATGCGGAAGGAGATAGATGAGATGCTTTGGCTAGGCGTAATCGAACCCTCAGAAAGTCCTTGGGCCTCGCCGGTAGTCTTAGTGCCAAAGAAGGATGGGACAACCCGCTTCTGTGTAGATTACCGGCGCCTCAACGACAAGACAGTTACGGACGCCTATCCGATGCCTCGGATGGACGAGCTGCTTGACCGTATCTCTGCAGGGAAGTATCTGACCACAATAGACCTATGCAAGGGATATTGGCAGATTCCTCTAGCAGAAGATGCCAGACTCAAGTCGGCCTTCATCCCCCCGTTCGGCCTATACCAATTCCGGGTTATGCCGTTCGGGATGAAGAACGCCCCGGCCACCTTCCAACGGATGGTGGATCAGTTACTTGGGGGTCTCCAGAGCTTTGCATGCGCTTATCTGGATGACATCGCCATCCACAGCAATACATGGGAAGCGCACCTAGAACACGTAGGGGTAGTATTGGATAGGATCAAGGGGGCCGGGCTGACCCTGAAACCCGACAAATGTCATTTGGGTATGGCGGAGGTACAATATTTGGGCCACCGAGTAGGATGTGGTAAGCAACGGCCGGAGCCGGCCAAGATCGAGGCCGTTGCCAATTGGCCCACTCCCCACACCAAGACACAAGTCATGGCTTTCTTGGGCACAGCCGGCTATTACAGACGCTTTGTACCCGACTATAGCGCCCTGGCCAAACCCCTGACCGACTTGACCAAAAAGAAGCTACCCCGACAAGTCCTGTGGTCCCCGGAATGCGAGGTGGCTTTCCAAACCCTAAAGACTGCTCTGGTTAATGCTCCAGTGTTGGTTACCCCAGATCCTAACAAAAGATTTATTGTCCACACAGATGCTTCAATGTTTGGACTGGGGGCAGTACTAAGCCAGATCGGGGAGGATGGAGGAGAGCACCCGGTGGCATACCTGAGTCGGAAGCTGTTGCCAAGGGAGGTCAGTTACGCCACCATTGAAAAAGAGTGTTTGGCCTTGGTATGGGCACTCAAAAAGCTCACACCTTACCTTTATGGCCGGGCTTTCACTCTCATCACCGATCACAACCCCTTGGTGTGGCTTAACCGGGTTTCAGGGGACAACGCCCGTTTGCTACGCTGTAGCTTGGCCTTACAGCCCTATGACTTTACGATTCATTACCGCCCAGGCAAGCAAAACGGGAATGCTGATGGATTGTCACGCCAAACGGAGTTAACTTCGGACTAAAAGCTCTGAACCCGTCAACCCTACTGGACCAGGAAAGGTCCAACCGGCTTTTCCGGAGCAGGGAGAAGAAAGGGGGCCATTGTGATGGACTTTTTACCTATATGTCAGTTTAATCCTCCCTGCTTGTTTAAGGCTGTTAATTGTAATTACTCTTCTGCAGCTAGCCCTGTTTCAAATGCATTGTGATGGACTTTTTACCTATATGCTTCAGTTTAATCCTCCCTGCTTGTTTAAGGCTGTTAATTGTAATTACTCTTCTGCAGCTAGCCCTGTTTCAAATGTTAATTGTTTTAGCCCTGTGTTTACTGGTTACTGTGATTAGATAAGTGGCTCATGTTAAGTATGCTGATTGCTTCCTTGTGATAATTATCTCTCTATATGCGGAGCCGAACCGGCTAGCTACTGAGTAGTTCAAAGAAATATCTTTATTCCAAAGGAGCTGTATTGAAGACCCCCCACTGTGTGAGGGGGGGCGGAGATTTGTCATTGTAACAGTTGTAACCACATATAAGCTCTGGTTTCTTACTATTAAAACCCTGTGTTATACCAGCATTAAGCCTTGGCTCATGTATGGGTGCTGCTGTGATTTCTTTTATGGGAAGAAGGGAACGTTGACGGGGATATCGTACCGATACCGTCACAGTTAAACCCTCAAGTAGCATGAAAATCGTACCTGAATAATTTAGACACTATTTCAGTAGGACTTTATAAGCACAAGCTGTAAGCACAAGCAGCTTTTTGACCCTTGTCCCACCCAATCCTTTCAGAATTGTAGCCCCTCCCAAGCACATTTTTCTAGCACACATTCACTTCCTGGTTATTCCCTCAGCAACAATGTGCCCCAAACAGCCCGAAAAAAAGAGATGTCCTAGACAATGAGCTTCTTCCTCATGCACTGCTACTGCTGCAGCAGCAATGACAACTTCTGTGGCAATATATTGAGTAGCAAACATTTTCTGTCACACCACACCACACCACACCAACGAGGAAGCAAACAGGAACTGGAAATAACTATGGCAGGAAAAGGAATTACCTCACACCATGTATGTTTTCATTGGTTAATGCCAAAGTTGTGGCAAAGTCGTACAATGTAGTACTTATCCAAAATTGTGGCAAAATCGCGGCCACGAAATCCTGGCAAAATCGCACGACTTTGAAGTCGTACAAGTGTGAAAGGGGCCTTAGTAGGAACAACAAGGGGAAGTAAATGTATGTCTATATATTGGCCTAACCGGGCTGACAATCAATCTACACCATTAACAATCGGTCTCCCTTTTGGCTCAAACTTGTGTTTCATACACACGGTCACACAAAATTCCAACCGCCAAGAACGTGGTGACGTACAACACTACGACGAGCCGAGAAAAATTAAGTTCAATGATTCCGAGCATGCATCGAATCGATCGGAATTTCCGACAAGAACTTTTCTTGTTGGAAAAATTGAGAACCAGCTCTCAAATTTTTGTTGTCGGAAATTACGACAGAAAAAGTCAGATGGAGCCTACACACGGTCGGAATTTCCGACCAAAGGTTCACATCAAACTTTTCTTGTCGGAAATTCTGACCGTGTGTACACGGCATAAGAGTCAGCAGGTGTTCACCAGAGCCTCTAGTGGTGAGGATGGACTGTGCTGCAACTGGCTCCAGGTCGCAGCCCCCAGGGTCTTCCAGCTCACGCTAGGCTACAGGAGGATAGTTGGGAGATAAGCCAAAAGGTCAGGGCAACTAGCAGACAAGGATAAACAGAGAACACGCCAAAGATCAGGGTAACAAGCAGGCAGGTATAGTCAAAGCAAGCCAAGATCGGTAACAGACACAGACATAGAGCACACGTCAAGCAAGAGACAGGAAACCAAACACACAATATTGCTCGGGCAAGGCAGACTTGGACAGCACAGTGTTAAATAATGTATCCTGTAGAGGCCAGGGTAGAGCCACGCTGAGGGAAGATTACTTAACATGCAGGTGTGAGAGTGCAGCCCAAGGCTGACCCACAGATTACATAAGCAGACAGACAAGGCATAAAGGTATTACTGACACTCACTCTTAACCACTTGAGCCCCGGGCCATCGTCAAATAACGGCTACACGGTGGCTCTGAATATCCAACAGGACGTCAATTGACGTCCTGGATTCCTCCGGCCACTGGGGGGCGCGCGAGCGTCCCCGAGATGCCGATGCGCGTGCCTGGCGGTCGCGATGTCCGCCAGGCACTCAGGATCGGCGGCTACAGGGACAAGACGTGGAGCTCTGTGTGTAAACACAGAGCTCCACGTCCTGTTAGGGGAAAGAGGAGACCGATCTGTGTCTCTTGTACATAGGGACACAGCATCGGTCACCTCCCCCAGTCACCCCCCTCCCCCCACAGTTAGAACACAATACAGGTACACAATTAAACCCCTTCCTCAACCCCTAGTGTTAACCCCTTCAATGCCAGTCACATTTATACAGTAATTAGTGCATATTTATAGCACTGATCGCTGTATAAATGTGAATGGCGCCAAAAATGTGTCGAAAGTGTCCGATGTGTCCGCCATAATGTCGCAGTCCCAATAAAAAAAAAATCGCAGATCGCTGCCATTACTAGTAAAAAAAATAAAATAATAATAATTCTGTCCCATATTTTGTAAGCGCTTATTGCGATTTTTTTTTTTTTACCAAAAATATGTAGAAGAATACGTATCGACCTAAACTGAGAAAAAAAATTTTTTGGGGAAAAAAAATTGGACTATTTATTATAGCATATCAAAAGGAAGAAAAAGTGCGCTTATCAAGTGAAATATATACAGCTGCAAACTCAAATGTTTATACAAACAAAGGTGAACAATGGAAAAAGGTGGAGTTGCGCTAACAAATATAATAGTAGTGTTTATCCCGTGTGTGGCTGCTTGCTTGGCCTGATCCATAAGGATCAATTTATCTGGTAAGGGTCATCAATACCAGAAAGTTGGGATCAGGCCCGGACTGGGACAAAAAATAGGCCCGGGCATTTTTAGACTGAGCAGCCCGGTCACTGGGGGGGGGGGGGTTGTCGACATTCATGGGGGTGGCTGGTGTCGGTTCTCCACACTGTAATGGGCAGGGACACAGTGATATAAAGGGGACTGCACTGCAAAGGGGCCCTGCTATGATTACATTGCCCCTTTACAGTGCAGTCCCATTTTTATCACAGTGTCCCAGTCCTATTTTGGCTAGTACTCTTTGTCTCCTATTGTCCCCACACTGCCCCGTGACACTGACCTGCTCTCTCTCTGGTGGTGCTGGACAGCATGGCGCTCTCTCTGGTGGTGCGGGTACAGCGTGGCTCTCGCTCTGGTGGTGCGGATACAGCATGGCTCTCTCTCTCTGGTGGTGCGGATACAGCATGGCTCTCTCTCTGGTGGTGCGTGTACAGCATGGCTCTCTCTGGTGGTGAGGGTACATTGTTGCTCTCTCTGGTGGCGCGGGCACAGCGTGGCTCTCTCTGGTGGCGCAGGCACAGCGTGGCTCTCTCTGGTGGCGCGGGCACAGCGTGGCACTCTCTGGTGTTGTGCGGGTACAGCATGGCTCTCTCTGGTGGTGAGGGTACATTGTTGCTCTCTCTTTGGTGGTGCGGGTACAGCGTGGCTCTCTCTGGTGGTGAGGGTACATTGTTGCTCTCTCTTTGGTGGTGCGGGTACAGCGTGGCTCTCTCTGGTGGTGCGGGTACAGCATGGCTCTCTGGTGGCACGGGTACAGCGTGGCTCTTTCTGGTGGCGCAGGTACAGCGTGGCTCTTTCTGGTGGCGCATGTACAGCGTGGCTCTCTCTGTTGGCGCGGGTACAGCGTGGCTCTCTCTGTTGGCGCGGGCAGTGTGGATTTCTCTGGTGGCGCGGGCACAGCGTGGCTCTCTGGTGGCGCGGGCACAGCGTGGCGCTCTCTGGTGTTGTGCGGGTACAGCGTGGCGCTCTCTGGTGTTGTGTGGGTACAGCGTGTCGCTATCTGGTGGTGCGGGTACAGCGTGGTGCTCTCTGGTGGAGCAGGTACAGCGTGGCTCTCTCTGGTTGCGTCGATACAGTGTGGCTCTCTCTGGTGGCGCGGGCACAGCGTGGCTCTCTCTGGTAGCGCGGGCGCAGTGTGGCTCTGGTGGCGCAGGCACAGCGTGGCTCTCTGGTGGCGCGGGCACAGCGTGGCGCTCTCTGGTGTTGTGCGGGTACAGCGTGGCGCTCTCTGGTGTTGTGCGGGCACAGCGTGGCGCTCTCTGGTGTTGTGCGGGTACAGTGTGTTGCTATCTGGTGGTGCGGGTACAGCATGTCGCTATCTGGTAGCGCAGGTACAGCTTGGCGCTCTCTGGTGGTGAGGGTAAAGTGTGGCACTCTCTGGTGATGCTGGGGCTATTAGTTCCCCCAGCACAGTCCTCTTTCTTTTTCTATGTCTCCTGTAGTAGCTGCAGCCTGCTCAGCCTATTTCCTGGTTTTCTCTTTCCCCCCAACAGAGTACATGCTGGGGAATGTAGTCTGCTCCCCACTGATAACAACTGGGCCACCTATCTCTGGGACTACATTTCCCATGATGCCCTCTATTTTTCTGTGATTGGTCTCCACTGTGGCCAATGGGGAGGGGAGAAGAACGGGCTGGAAAGACTTCTCTTTCCATGCTGCCGACATGAGAAGGAGAGGGGGGGCCAGCGGGGGAAACATTCCGGACTGCAGCTCTCCCCACCTGTGCGGACGCTCATGGCTGGACGAGGAGGAGTGGAGAGCGGAACTGTCAGCGCGGCTCTGAGGCTGGGCTGTGTGTGAGAGAGACACACAGCCCAGCCCATGCAGCCGCTAGTTCCGCCAGAGATGACAGGTATGGCGGCATAGCGGTAGGCGAGCGGCAGCCGCGGCCTGTGTTAACCCTGTTCAGGCCGCGGTCGTCGCTTAACTCCCGCTGTGCGGCTTGATCAGCAGCATGTCACGGAGCGGGTGGCCGCAGCCCACCGGGCATTTGCCCGGTCTGCCCTATGGCCAGTCCGGGCCTGGTTGGGATCCATGTCCACTGTTTGGTTTCTTTCCAGATTTTTCACCATTTCTGAACAAATCATCTATGTCCTTGTTCATTCACAGAAATTACTTTATGATTTTTTGATTACAGTTATCACATTTTTTATCCTAAGACTCTTCAGTTTTTAGTATTGAGAAAAATATTTTTATTTTTTTCTTCATCACTGGATTTTTTATTTATTCCCTTATTTACGGGATAAACACTACTATTATATTTGTTAGCGCAACTCCACCTTTTTCCATTATTTATTATAGCAACAAGTAAAAAATATTGATTTTTTTTTCAAAATTGTTGCTTTTTTTGGTTTATAGCGCAAAAAATAAAAACCGCAGAGGTGATCAAATACCACCAAAAGAAAGCTCTATTTGTGGGGAAAAAAAAGGCGTCAATTTTGTTTGGGAACCACGTCGCATGACCGCGCAATTGTCAGTTAAAGTGACGCAGTGCCGGAAGCTGAAATTTCACCTGGGCAGGAGGGGGGTATATGTGCCCAGTAAGCAAGTGGTTAAACTCACAGATGGGATTTCTGTTTAATAACCAGTAGGTCATTCTATTGGATAATAACCTTTCCATTTCTTCTGTGTAATGTTTTGTGGTCATCAGAACAACCCCGCCCCCCTTATCTGCTGGTCGTATGATGATATTTTTCCTATCCTCTAGTTGTTGGACAACTCTCCTAATATAATGGGGGTCTGGTACTTTCTTAATTTTGAGTATGTCCAACTCATTAGCTACCATATCACGAAAAACTTCCAAGTGTGTATTATGCGTATTGGGGAGATTGAAGCGCTCAGACTGGTGTGCCTCGTATTGTGCACAGTTCTAATTCTAGAGGGTGCCTTGACTGAAAAAAAGGTTGAAAAACACTCCTCTGATCTTTTGTTGAGTTGGTACATACAGAATGTAAATAACCCCCTCACTGCCATAACACATAATGGAGTTTAGGAGGGAGGGGCCAGATGGGATCTGATCCCCGTACTACAATACATCTTCTCAGAACAGGAAGGAACGTTTACTGACTTCTGAAACACCCAAATCATGTGTAGCACTACCCCCGAAGGAGCTGCTGGTTGTTTTGGGTGGCACATTTACCTCGTGGCTCTTCCGAATTCCTAGGGGTGAATGGTGCATATAGCAGTAGTAAAAGAATGTCCGCAACAAGTGTCTTTTGCTGTGCTCTTAATTACCCAGCCGGGTAAAAACAATGAACCGGTGATGAAAGGGATAGAGGTTGAAAGGAGAAGGAGAACAGCAGATTCAGGCGTAGTATTTTGAACAGTCCTGCTCCCCCCACACGTAACACTTCCGTACCACTCCTGCTTGAGTGGGCTTAGTGTACCCGGACAGGCCTCTTTCACTGACCTGGCAGCCGGAGTATCACTTGAACCTTTTTAGGATAAAGTCGCTGCCACAGACCCTCCTGGAATGAACTTGAACTTAAGGAAAAAGTCTCTGCCACAGACCCTCCTGAATGGACATCAGGGAGACACCTCTGCCACAGGCCCTCTTTGATTGCAGATACCCTCCTTGGTAGAATTACGCCTGGATCTCCTTCTTAATGTCGCCCAGGTATTGACTGACAGGTGATCAATCCTTCAGTGTCCGGCTACCTTGATCCCCGGTGAATGGTCGAAATCCTTTTGGATCGCCAGTCTCTCATTGGCGCTCCTCAGACGGACTCCCCACCGAACAGCTATACTGCTTGGGATCCTCAAAAGTGGGAACCCAGTCGATCTCTGGGTCCCCATCGCTGCTCAAATGTTCCGGACCAACATGGTCCCGGAACCAGGAACACCGTGTGGCACGCACGCCCCGGCCAGGTAGGCCATAACGCCGGGGCGCCGTGATCACCCTAAAGGTGGGCGCCAGACTGGAAGAAGACCCAGACTCAATGGCGTCTGTTCCATAAGTACCCTTTGCCAGCATGCCCAGCGAGAACACACCCTCCTGATTGGCTGCTGGCAAAGGACACCCAAGCCTCAACTCCACTGCTGCCACCTGTCGCCCTGGGGTGGAATCACACCCTAGCAACAACAGAATGAGCCCACAGCACAGCCAAGCTGAAACAGAGACCCTACTTGAACATTGTAATTGTAATCAGAGTCATTAGCACTAGGGGATTAGAATTAGCATTAGGGGATGCCATCTTTTACATCTCCTTTCTTCTGCTATACGTTCTAAAATGAACGATGGACTGACGTGTAGTACCAGCGCACTGACCATTAGGGGCAGTGTTCTGCAAATTTCTTTACTACTGCAGAGACTTATTGTAATATATATATTTTTTTTGCAACTCAGGAAAATGCCTAGCACTTATTGTCTCTTTGGGAGGAAGGGAAATTTCGCCCTCCGGCTGGAGGGTGCAGTTTCAACTCCAATCTCAGGGATTGTATATAAAAATAGTTAATATATGTGAATATGTTTTTTGTGTGTGTATTTTCTCATTTTTGTCTTGCAGGTTGTTGACCTACTATCAACGCTGTCGGAGACTGGGGCAGATTAGATAGCTAGGAATGTGTAATGCCATAGTTATTACTGTAGTATTTTTACAAAATATTGTTTATATCTCAAAGTTTTATATTCTTTTCTATTTTTCCTCTTCTTTTTACTGTCATGCAGGTTCAGGCTAGGCATTCAGGCTTGAATGCCTTTGTTGGGACACTGGGGACAGTGTCTCTTTAAGTGGGGGGAGTGTGTAGCGCCTGTGTACTTTCAGTCCAGGTGCTATCCTAAATTTAGAGGGGGATGAGAGAGTTACTTGGCTCTCATCCAGCTAATTCATGTAAATTGGGCCTCTGCTTTATCTGGGCTGTACTGTCAGTTCATTCTGTGTTCCAATGGTACATTTCCACCTTGGGGCGACAGGTGGCAGCAGTGGAGTTCAGTTCGAGGCGCCTCTTGCCAGCAGCCAATCAGGAGGAGTTTTCCCTCGCGGGGCATGCTGGGGGAGGGTACTTCTGAGGCAGACGCCTTCGGGCGGGAGTCGGTTTCCGGGTGCGGCACCCACCTTCAGGGTGTGCGCAGATCACGGGCCCTGGGCGATATGGCCTACCAGGCCGGGGGCACGTGCTACGCGGTGTTCCTAGTTCTGGGCTGTGTTGGCACGGAACAACCAAAGCTGTAAAGGGGCCCCAGTGATCAACTGGGTTCCCAATTTCTGTGAGGAAGATCCCAAGCGAGTTGTGCTGTTCGGTGGGGAGTCAGTCTGAGGTGAGCCCGGAGGCAGGCGATCCAACAGGGCCTAGACAATCCACCGGGGATCGAGGTGACCGGACATTGAGAGTTTGTCTGTTGGAAACCTGTCAGTCGGTGACCATTTGAAAGACTACCTGGGGAGATTCAGGCATCGAAATTCACTGGGGAAGATTTGCTTCATATTTCTACGTTCGAGGGAAGGGCCTGTGGCAGAGGTTCTCTCCCGTATGTCTACTTGGACCAGGTCTGTGGCAGAGACCTGTACTTCTTCCCAGTGCTCCGAGTGATACCCTGGCTGCCAGGTCGGTGTGAGAGGCCTGTCCAGGTACACTATACCCCCTCGGCTGAGGGGCGAAGAAAGTAAAGTGTTGTTTGAAGCAGGACTGCTCCTTCTCTTGTTCAAGCCTGAATCTGCGATTCTCCTTCTCACCCATCTTTTACTGTCTACCTCAAGTTACTGTTTGCCGTGTTGGGCAGTAATAAAAGCTACAAGAAAAAGACACCTGCTGCTTGGACATTCCGTCATTGCTCATCATCATCATTACCCCTAGACGCTCACAAAAGGTAACACGCCATCCCTATTCTATAACCAGCAGCTCCTGTGGGGGTAGCGCTACAGAAGTTTAACCTCATTTACTAAGCTCTGGGGCAACTGCAATTGCAGTGCACAGTATATTTACCTTTAGTAAGTCAACCTCTATGTTTCTACAGATTATTTAATGCCCTTTATTTTCCCCCATATAGGGAGATTATTGTCAGGAATCCTATGTATTATCTGTGTTACTCTGTATAAGGATTCCTATCTACGGGTCAAAGTCTCAGCCCCTCCCTGTAGGAATGTACAGATCGGTCACACTAGTTAATGAGTGTCAGAGACTTTACTGTAATTTCTCTCTTCTGCTCTCAGCGATGGCGTCTGCTGATCTGAGGAAGGAGCTGGAATGTTCCGTCTGTCTGAACATTTATACTGATCCTGTGACCCTGAAATGTGGACACAATTTCTGCCGGGACTGTATTGGTCGTGTGTTGGATACACAGGAGAGGTCTGGAGGTTATTCCTGTCCTGAATGTAGACAAACATTCAGGAAACTTCCCGTCCTTCAGAGGAACATAACCGTACGTAACATAGTGGAGAATTTCCTGTCTTCTCAGCCACATCAGGAGGAGTCCGGGGTCCTCTGTACTTACTGTATTCACACTCCTGTACCTGCTGTCATATCCTGTCTGATGTGTGAAGCTTCTCTGTGTGACAATCACCTGAGAGTCCACAGCAAGTCACCAGAACACGTCTTATGTGACCCCACCACTTCCCTGGAGAACAGGAAATGCTCCGTCCATAAGGAACTACTGAAGTATTACTGCACTGAGGACTCCTCCTGTATCTGTGTGTCCTGCAGTTTGGCCGGAGAACATCGGGGACACCAGGTGGAGACTCTGGATGAGGCTTCTGAGGTGAAGAAGAAGAGACTGAGGAATGTTCTGCAGAAACTGATGACAGAGAGAGAGGAGACGGAGAAAAGAGTCCAGAGTCTGGAGGAGCACAGGAGGAAAGTACAAGGAAAAGCAGATGATGAAGCAGAGAGAGTCACTGTCCTGTTCAGAGACCTCAGGAGACGTCTGGAAGACCTGGAGAAGAGAGTCCTGAGTGAGCTCTCCAGGCAGGCAGAGTGGGTCTATCTATCACTATCTGATAAGATCCAACAGTTGGAAATAAAGAAGGAGGAGCTGTCCAGGAAGATGGAGGACATTGAGGAGCTGTGTAACATGACGGATCCACTGACTGTCCTCCAGGAATCAGACACAAGTGACTTGTGTGATACTGAGGATGGAGATGATGAGGAGGACAGAGAGAGACGTGATAAACTCCTCCATGATGGAGGGGATCTGGATGTGGTGGAGATCTCACACACATTACACACAGGTTTAACTGACATAATACAGCTAACATCGGGGGTGTTGGGGATTACCGACATATTACTGGATGTGAGTACAGCTTCTAATGATCTACATATATCAGATGACAGGAAAACTGTATCCTGGTTATTACATCAGAATCGCCCAGAAACACCAGAGAGATTTGAGCGTTCTCAGGTGATGAGCAGTCAGAGTTTCTCCTCAGGGAGACATTACTGGGAAGTGGATATCGAGAGGTCAGGCTTCTGTAGAGTCGGGATGTGTTACCCCAGTATAGACAGAAGAGAAGGTCGGTCAGGAATTGGGGACAATAAGAAGTCCTGGGGTTTAAGGAGGTGGGGGTTTAATTACTACTTAGCGATACATGACAGTAATGAGATCCAATTATCCCCCGGTGTCTCCAGTAACAGAGTCAGGATAGATCTGGATTATGAGGCCGGGCGGATCTCCTTTCATGATCTGTGTGACCCGATCCGACATCTCTACACCTTCACCACCACCTTCACTGAGCCCCTCCATGCTGTGTTAGGTGTATGGAAAGGTTGTATAAAGATATCTGGGGGGGGATCAGATCTGAGAAATCTACTCAGATACTGGTGACACTGAACAGGAGGAAGCAGTGGACAAGAACATACGGATTTATTTACAAAGTTCTGGGTAATAGGACTGTCATCTTCATCCTAAACCTCTCTTTACCACCTAGTGGGTCACTGACAGTGGTGGCTGGTGCTAAAAAGCTTTGGGGGACGCAAACAAACTGAAAAAAAAAATGAAAAAAAAAACCCTATCAATTGCAGCCACTGTGCCATAAAATGCTGCCACTGTGCCATCAAATGCTGTGACTGTGCCCATCAAATGCTGCCACTGTGCCATCAAAGGCTGCCACTGTGCCATCAAACGCTGCCACTGTGCCATCAAATGCTGCGACTGTGCCCAAACGCAGAGACTGTGCCAAACGCTGCCAGTGTGTCCATCAAATGCTTCCACTGTGCAAATGCTGCCAGTGTGCCCATTAAATGCTGCCAGTGTGCCAAATGTTGCCAGCGTGCTCAGTGCTGCCAGTGTGCCCAATGCTGCCAGTGTGGCAAATGCTGCCAGTGTGCCCAATGCTGCCAGTGTGCCAAATTCTGCCAGTGTGCCCATTAAATGATGCCAGTGTGCCCAATGCTGCCAGTGTGCCAAATTCTGCCAGTGTGCCCATAAAATGCTGCCAGTGTGCTCCCTGCCCACTCGACGTCTGCCCGGCACTTACCCTGTCTTGGTGGGGCAGCGGGTGACGGCGACGAGCGGGGTCCTTCATGCGTCTCCTGCACTTCTTCCCCCGTCCTTTCCCCCAGTCAGGTGTCCAATAGTGCCGTCTGTTGTTTAAGCCAATCAGGTGACAGGTAACCAGACCTGAGCAACCTGAGTGGGTCAGTGTTAGGGAAGCAATGTATTCAGTTCCCTAACACAACACTGAGGCCCCGTACACACGACCGAGTTTCTCGGCAGAATTCAGCCAGAAACTTGGTCGGAGCTGAATTCTGCTGAGAAACCCGGCCGTGTGTACACTTTCGGCTGAGGAAGCCGACGAGGATCTCGGCGAGGAAATAGAGAACATGTTCTCTATTTCCTCGTTGTTCAATGGGAAATTTCAGCTCGCCGAGATCCTCGGCGGCTTCACAAGGAACTCGATGGGCAAAACGATGTGTTTTGCCCGTCGAGTTCCTCGGACGTGTGTACGGGGCCTGAGTAATAAGCGAAGGCACAGCAGTGTGCCCGCTGTTTACCCTTTTGGAAGCCTATTACTGTCTATGGCTCTAATCAGGGGCTTCCAAAGAAACACTGCCGCTGTAATTCATATGCCTGGCACCCGACAAGGGGCCAGGCACATGAATAGGGTGCGGCAGCGGCAAACCACAGATATATTCATGTAATGCATGAATTTATGTATGTGAGAGAGAGAGTAGCAGGAGAGGGGGGGGGCAGCAATCCTGCACCCTTTATGGAAGCACCGCCACTGGTCAAACAAATTCAGATGTTTTAGGCTGCATGCTTGTTCTGGCTCTGGGTAACAGCCCAGGAGCCGGCAACATTTTCTCTTTCTCCACCACCGACATAAGGTTTACCTTGGCAGCAGCAGGGGTTTGACACACTCTCATGGCTGCCACATCAGCTGAGAATGCTTTTAAACATCACAGCCCCAATGTGGGTTTTAAGATGGAGGTGACCAGGGGGCTGTACAGCCACCAGATCACTTCCATGGACCCTGGAATAGGTAACTTCCCTTTTTACCCTCTCACTATATTTCCCAGGCTCCGCTGTCCCACCTACAGGACCAGCATGTGTGGTGTTGCTGGAGAGAGGGGAAGGAGACCAAAGAACCTCCATCTGCTGATCTCCCCCAACTTGTAAGAACTTGGAAGCAACAGGGATTTCATCACTTCCAGTTTCTGCTGTCACTTTTCCTGAAAACTGTGTGCAGGAGCAAATGGAGCACAATGTGGGCTTCATTAATTTCAGTGGAGGGCAGGGGAGACCTTATATTCTGATACAGGTGTCTCCAAACTGTGTCCCGTAGGCCAGATGTGGCCCTTTGCTTAAGGAAAAGATGATCTGCACTCTGGTCGTTGCTCTTTAAAAAATTGTCGTATTTATTAACAGGCCACAGTGAACAAAGGCAAATGAGAACAGTTGATGTGTTTCAGCCTATAAGGCCTTAGTCATAACTGACTAAGGCCTTATGGGCTAAAACGCGTCAACTGTTCTCATTTGCGTTTGTTCACTGTGGCTTGTTAATAAATACGACAATTTTTTAAAGAGCAACGACCAGAGTGCAGATCATCTTTTCCTCATTACTCTACTCAGCCAGCCTGTGGATCGAGCACCCGGGAGCTCTGCTTTCTATGTAATGTATGGGTAGTAGCATTGACTTTTTTGTTTATATTGTGGCCCTTTGCTTGCCTTTATCTGGCCCTTGGGGCACTTTTTCTTCCACTGATACAAGGCAATATTACAACTGATACCAAAGACGAAACACTATTCCTCCCACTGGCAACAATAATGGGGACATATTCCTCCCACTGACACCAATGATGAAGCACTATTCCTCCCACTGACACCTACAATGATGTACTATTCCTCCCACTGACACCCACAATGAGGCACTATTCCTCCCACTGACACCCACAATGGGGCACTATTCCTCCCTCTGACACCAATGATATAATTTTTTTACTCCCATTGACCACCAAGTCTTTGACATTGTTTACTCCCACTAATACCAGGGCAGTTTCTACTCCCACTGGCCAGTCTGACCTTCTTAAAGTTTGAAGGGCAATAAACTGGCCTCTTGTTTCGAATGTTTGGAGACCCCTGGTCTAAAAGACCTCTGATGTGTCAGTAAAGAGACTCTTAAATCCCCCAAAAAATTAAAGGCCCCCTGCATATACACACACACCTATGAACGTCTTTGGTATCAGTTGTAATATTGCGCATGTGTCAGGGGCGCCTACATATGTCAATGGACCATCCGCATTAGGTATTGCTGAGCAAACCAGAGTAATAGTAATAATTCCAGAGACATCATTTATGGTTTCCTCTAAACTGGGGACACACAATTTTAAAGCAGGATCTATTTACTCGACTCAACCTCATCTTTCTCATATTGTACCAAAAATTAAAATTGGAAGACAGACTGGCCAATAATTGGATATAGATACAATGGCGGGATGGATCAAACTATTGCTAGAATCACCATTAACCCAATTTCCTCGGTGGCTCTAATCATACGATAAAGAAACATAATTATTATATGCTTTTATATGCTATTATATGCTTTACTGATTAAATGGCATGACTAAGTGCTTATATGCTAATGTTAGATTTTTTATATAATAACAGGTTCTCTTGGTAAAATGACTTTGCAGAAATATGTTATTATAATAAATTGTTGATCTCCGGATCTTTGGAAGGTCTTGTTGGGGAACATAGAGAGACAGTTGGTCTCCTTCTTCTACAATGAGGGATTTGGGAGTCTGGAGGTGGGACAAGCTGATAAGGTGTTCAGAGATAACAGAAATGAATGTCTCTTGTAATTAATGATTTGCTGCTTGTGCAGGTTCTTAAGTGATTGATTTTATGTGTACAATGTTGATGTTTGAGACGTCCTCCATGATAACTGTCCAGGAGGATTGGAGGGTAACCACTTGGTGTCCACGTTATAGCCGAATGGCGGCTACAGCGAGGACCTGAATTGCGGGAGGCTGTCAATAGACGTCCTCCCCTTTGCACGCTCCCCAGGCACCCCCTGATCACGAGTCACTGAGACTCGGGTGATCACAGATACAAGTAAGGGGCCGGTCCTGGCCCCTTACCACGTAATCAATTGTCGGCCAATGACAGCTGATCACATGATGTAAACAAAAGCTTGGTAATCTTTTTTTTTCTCCTCAAGCTGACCAGCGTAAGGAGAAAAAAAAGCCAATCACCGGCTTTTGTGTAAGGGATGTCGGTCCCCAGTGGAAGAGCCACATCTGCCTCATCAGTGCCCACCAGTACTGCCTGCCAGTGCTTCCTGCCAGTGGCACCTGCCAGTGACCACCAGTGCAAAACAGTGCCACCTATCAATGCCTACGAGTGCCACCTATCAATGCCCACCAGTGGTGCCAACCAGGGCCTCAGCAGTACCACCTAGCAGTGCTGCCTATCAGTCTCACCTACCAGTGCTGATCAGTGTCTATCACTGCCACCTATCAGTGCCCATTACTGCCAGCTACCAGTGCCACCTATTAGTGCCAATTCTCAGTACCCACCAGTGCCATCTATCAATGCCCTTCAGTGCCACCCATTATTGCCACCTCTCAGTGCCCACCAGTGCCACCTCATAGTGTCCAACAGTGCCGCCTATCAGTGCCCACCAGTGCCACCTTATTTGTGCCCATCAGTGCAGCCCATCGGTGCCCATCATTGCAGTCTATCGGTGCCCATCAGTGCAGCCTCATCAGCGCATATCATTTGCAACATTTTATAACAAAATATAAAACGATTTTGTATTTTTTTTTCTTTATGTTTTTTTTTTTAAACGAAAAATAAAAACCGCAGAGGTGATCAAATACCGCCAAAAGAAATCTCTATTTGTGGGAAAAAAAATTATAAAAATTTAATTTGGGTACCGCGCAATTGTCATTCAAAGTGCATCAGCGCTGAAAGCTGCAAATTGGTCTGGGCAGGAAGGGGGTTTACGTGCACAGTAAGCAAGTGGTAAAATGCCTCCCAGTTGATGAAGAGGTCAGATCCTTGATCCACTTGTCATGTCTGATGATCTCCACACACATTAAACTCAAATGTCTAATCTTTTTATTTTTTGCTTTGTAACGCTTCACATCCAAATAAACTTTCAGAACCTTCACCGTGGGCAGAAGTTGTTTTTTTCCTTTATTACTTTACACATCAGACCTAACTAGACCACCATGGCAGATGGACTTGTAGTATCAATGATCTGTGAGCGTGATGATCAGCACACTGGTAGTTCATTCACACTGCCTAGAACTGTCTACCTGTATAGAGATACAGGCAGAGCGCTCTAGGCAGTGTGTGCAGGAGCCTGACATTGCACCCACGATCCACTGATCACAGGTACAATGTTCTGCAGGCCCCTGTCAAAAAACCAATGTGCATTAAGCCTTTAATGGGGACGGTATTGACATAGCCCCAACTCGTCCACAAAGGCTCAAATTTGATATGATCCATAAACACCTAAAAAGGTGCTGAAAGAGGTACCATTATTTGCAAGGAAATTTGGCGTTTTATACTGTAGGCCTGTAATTCTTAGGAATAACTCACTTACCGTATTTATCGGCGTATATCGCATACTTTTTCCCCTTAAAATAAGGGGAAAATCGTGGGTGCGCTATATACGCTGATAGCCGCTTCCCGCGCTCAGTTTGAATGGAGCCACCGACATATACCGAGTGTAGTACACTCGGGTACATTCGGCTAGGCTCGGCTTTGCTCGTGCTCACGCATAAACGTCACAGAGCGTGAGCACGAGCGAAGCCGAGCCTTGCCGAATGTACCCGAGTGTACTACACTCGGTATATGTCGGCGGAGGCGGTCAAACTGAGCGCGGGAAGCGGGGACTCGACTTGAGGCGCACGCTGGAGAAGCCGGGAGGACACCACCGAGGCCGCAGACGGACGCCGGACCAGACGATGGACGCTGGGCAAGACACCAAAACTGTAAGTAATAAAATCTTATAACATTTTTTTTTACAGGAATTTCGGGGCAATTTTAGGGGTGCGCGCTATACGCGGGAGCGCGCTATATCGCGATAAATATGGTAAATCTGACCAAGACTAGTAGGCATCCCGGGTATGACATTTTTTTAAAAACAAAATTATAAATTATAATATAATAAATAATTATAAATAATTATAACAAATAATAATATAATTATAATAAAAATTATTCAATAATGTAATCAACTCAAAATCACTGAAATTTGCTCAGTTGCAGAATTGTCGCTGTCATTACTTTTATTTTTTTATGACGAATTTCCCCACAAATCGCTATCGCACAATTCTGCAAGTGATTATAATTTATTATCGCTGTTTTCTAGCTGCTCTAAAACCACTTTTGACATAAAGGGCCACTTTTGGTTGCTATGGACAATCTACAGTTTGCAGGCAGAAAAAAAGGTTTTTATTATATAAAAGTACATGTAGGACACTGGGCAGACCACTAGGGACAAGGGGGGTGTGTATTTTTTACATACAGTATTGTAATATATAAGATTACAGTATACTGTATGTATTGTGTTTGTTTACCTTTTTGAATTTGGCACCGTTCTCCGCTCCCATGCGTCGTAACGTCGCAGGGAACGGAGATCGGCGGCACACAGAGGCACTGTGTGAATCGAGCGAGCACCCGCTCGCTCACACAGCGCGGTGGCATCGCTGGATCCAGGGACAAGGTAAGTAAACCAAGCCTGTGGATTCTGCGAGGCGAGCCCGAGTCTGACTCGGGGTTACCGATCGTAGCCAAAAAATCTCACCCCGAGTCAGACTCGGGAATACCGCCAGGGGAGTTAAACAAAATAAAGGTTAATAAAGCACCTGCACCAGACAGTTTACACCCATGGGTCCTCAAAGAGTTGAGCTCTGTTACAGTATAGCTAAGCCATTGTTTCAAATTTTTAGGGACTTTTAATAAACTGCAATAGTACCACAGGATCATTCGGTTTTCAGTATAAAAGAGGGATGGACTCCAGAGAGAGAGACATCGGCCCGGATTCACATACATCGGCGCATATTTATGCCGCCGTAGCGTATCTCTTTTACGCTACGCCGGCGCAGCGCACAGAGGCAAGCACTGGATTCACAAAGCACTCGCTTCCACTCGCTGTTAAAGATACGCTGGGTTTCCTCGGCGTAAGCCAGCGTAGGTGGAAGTGGGCGTGAGCCATGCTAATGAGGCGTGACCCCATGCAAATGATGGGCCAAGCGCTATAGAAGTACTTAAAATGAACGGCGCATGCGCCGTCCTGTGGGCGCATCCCAGTGCGCATGCTCAGAATCACGTCGAAACAACTGCCTAAGATACGTCGAATCACTGCCTATGACGTGAACGTAACCTACGCCTAGTCATATTCACATACAACGTAAACGACAACAGATACGACGGCTTGTGTTCCCTGGTCCATACCTTTGCATGAGTTGCGCCTCCTATATGGGGAATAACTTTACGCCGGACGTACGACCTACGCAAACCGCGTATATTATGCGCCGGGCGCAACTACGTTTGTGAATCGACGTATCTCCCTCATTTGCATATGTGCATAGAAAATCAATGGGAGCGGAAAATGCGCCCAGCGTAAATATGCGCCCACGATACGACGGTGTAGGCAAGTTCACAAATGGACAGATGGATCTTATGTTACTGTGTGTTAAGTAAAAGTTTGGTAAGAGACGATTTGCGCTTTTCAGTCTGTTACAGCGTGACGAATGTGCTATCTCCATTACGAGCGCTACTTTTACCGAAGGTGCGCTCCCGTCTCATACTTTATTCTGAGCATGCACGGGTTTCTAAGCATACACACAAACGTGTTTCTCGTCGTAAACCAGCCCGACGAGAAACACGCGGAGGAAATTGAGACTCCCGACGAGAAAAAAGAGAACATGTTCTCTTTTTTTCTCGTCGAGATCCACGACAGTTTTCTCGATGAAAAACATACACACGACCGTTTTTCTTGGCAAAAATGCTCTGCCAGCATTTTTCTTGATGGATTTTGCCGAGGAAAATGGTCGTGTGTACAAGGCCTGTGACTCCTCTTCCTTTTTAATATTTTGGACACATTCTCTGAGCCTAGTTTGTAATTTTCTTGTAGTACGGTCCACATACTGGAGGCCACAAGGGCACTCCAGTACATAAGTGACAAAGGAAGTATTGCATGTAATACACGTAAAACGTCTCAACTGAAATTCCCTTACAGTGACATTTAATTTAAAACTACTCAATTTTCTTGTGTTACATCCCGTGGTTATACATAAATTACATTTTCTGCAGGGATAGAAAACCTTTATATCGAACATGTATGCTATTCTCTTTCATGGAGGGGAGATGACATTTTGTCAGGACCCGTGTCTGAAGGTGTGAACTCTGCTGATGTATCTTCTTGCTGAGCCTGGACAGCTCCCTGCACAGTTCTTTGAATGACCTTTCCTTAAACCCCCGTTTTTATTGAACCTGGAACCCTTTACTCCTTCCATGAATTTCCTGTTTTAAGCCATGTCTCTGCACTTCCCGTTTGCCAGATTCTTTTTCTCTCTCCAGTGATGTCACATTCTTTTCACTCCTGCTGCCTTCCGTATCTCCGCTACCACTCATTACCGACCTTTGGCTTATGTTTTTGCTTGACCCCCAACCAGCAGCTACTCCTTACCAATCTTTGTCTTGTTAACTGACTATGCTTCTACTTGATCCCTGGCTGCTATATCTGGTACTGAACCCCGGCTTGCTCATCTCCTGGTGGGGCCATCCTGATGACCGTGACCTGGTACTAACACACAGCAAAACCCAACTCCTCCACCGGGAGCTCTGGTGAATACCAGATAGTGCTTAGACCTAGGGTGACCCCAAGTCATTCACCAGGGTGACCTGCTTCTGTACTATATTGCCAAAAGTATTGGGACACCCCTCCGCTGGTCAGTGGGAGCCTTTCTACTGCTTTAGCTACTGGTCTCTTGGGAGCCTCTCTACTGCTTTAACTACTAGTCTCTGAGCCTGACCGTAACACATTTTTAACTAGTCTGCCTTTCAAGTTATTTGCCTTCAGAAAAAAAAAATTGGTTTGCTTGGAATAAGAGGTCCCAACACTGATCTTTTTGCAAAATAGGCCACAATTTCCCACCATTCTTTTTATTTTTTTTATACTGGCTATTGAGACTATTGCATAATCCATATTATTATTTTGTTTCCTTTCCTTATACCCCTTTCTGATCTTCCCTCCCTCCAGGAAGTATTTGCTCATTTCAAACCTTGCCGTCTCCAGTCTTTATCATACCCTTTTTTCAAAAAATCTGTTCATAATAAGAGTAGACTAAATATTCTTTGAGTTTCGAACAATTTCTTAGGCCTCTTTCTGCATTATCTGGAGAGCACTAAACCCACGGAGTGTCCTGTGCCCTAACTCTCTCCCCCAGGAGTGTTGGGTGAAAAATCAGCAAACTCTATTTTTTTGCATTGAAAAGTGACTGGTGCTTGTCTATCCACTATTGGGGTCCATTTGCTTCATTATTGCTGAGCACTAGATCCTAATGTGAAACTCTAGCCCACCCTGCCTCTGAGGTACCTCATATATATTTTATTTTTGGGGCGGAGGGGTTGCAGTTAGATAGAGAGTGACCTAAAATAAAAACAAAAGGTAATGGTGGACCGGCTTCCTTATAGTGACAATGTTAAACTGATTTCCTGATAGTAAAAAAGGAGGACCAGCTTCCTGTTAATGACAAAGGGTGGACCAGCTTCCTGATAGTGACAAGGGTGGACCAGCTTCCTGTTAGTGACAATGGTGGACCGGCTTCCTGATAGTGACAATGGTGGACCGGCTTCCTGATAGTGACAATGGTGGACCGGCTTCCTGATAGTGACATTGGTGGACCGGCTTCCTGATAGTGACAAGGGTGGACCGGCTTCCTGATAGTGACAAGGGTGGACCGGCTTCCTGATAGTGACATTGGTGGACCGGCTTCCTGATAGTGACAATGGTGGACTGGCTTCCTGATAGTGACAAGGGTGGACTGGCTTCCTTATAGTGACAATGGTGGACTGGCTTCCTGATAGTGACAAGGGTGGACCGGCTTCCTGTTAGTGACAATGGTGGACCGGCTTCCTGATAGTGACAATGGTGGACCGGCTTCCTGATAGTGACAATGGTGGACCGGCTTCCTGATAGTGACATTGGTGGACCGGCTTCCTGATAGTGACAAGGGTGGACCGGCTTCCTGATAGTGACAATGGTGGACCAGCTTCCTGATAGTGACAAGGGTGGACCAGCTTCCTGTTAGTGACAATGGTGGACCGGCTTCCTGATAGTGACAATGGTGGACCGGCTTCCTGATAGTGACATTGGTGGACCGGCTTCCTGATAGTGACAAGGGTGGACCGGCTTCCTGATAGTGACAATGGTGGACCAGCTTCCTGATAGTGACAAGGGTGGACCAGCTTCCTGTTAGTGACAATGGTGGACCGGCTTCCTAATAGTGACAATGGTGGACCGGCTTCCTTATAGTGACAATGGTGGACTGGCTTCCTGATAGTGACAATGGTGGACCAGCTTCCTGTTAGTGACAATGGTGGACCGGCTTCCTGATAGTGACAATGGTGGACCGGCTTCCTGATAGTGACAATGGTGGACCGGCTTCCTTATAGTGACAATGGTGGACTGGCTTCCTGATAGTGACAAGGGTGGACCGGCTTCCTGATAGTGACAAGGGTGGACTGGCTTCCTGATAGTGACAAGGGTGGACCGGCTTCCTGATAGTGACAAGGGTGAACTGGCTTCTTGATAGTGACAAGGGTGGCCCGGCTTCCTGATAGTGACAAGGGTGGACCGGCTTCCTGATAGTGACAAGGGTGGACTGGCTTCCTGATAGTGACAAGGGTGGACCGGCTTCCTGATAGTGACAAGGGTGAACTGGCTTCTTGATAGTGACAAGGGTGGCCCGGCTTCCTGATAGTGACAAGGGTGGACTGGCTTCCTGATAGTGACAATGGTGGACTGGCTTCCTGATAGTGACAAGGGTGGACTGGCTTCCTTATAGTGACAATGGTGGACTGGCTTCCTGATAGTGACAAGGGTGGACTGGCTTCCTGATAGTGACAATGGTGGACTGGCTTCCTGATAGTGACAATGGTGGACTGGCTTCCTGATAGTGACAAGGGTGGACTGGCTTCCTTATAGTGACAATGGTGGACTGGCTTCCTGATAGTGACAAGGGTGGACTGGCTTCCTTATAGTGACAATGGTGGACTGGCTTCCTGATAGTGACAAGGGTGGACCGGCTTCCTGATAGTGACAAGGGTGGACTGGCTTCCTGATAGTGACAAGGGTGGACCGGCTTCCTGATAGTGACAAGGGTGAACTGGCTTCTTGATAGTGACAAGGGTGGCCCGGCTTCCTGATAGTGACAAGGGTGGACCGGCTTCCTGATAGTGACAAGGGTGGACTGGCTTCCTGATAGTGACAAGGGTGGACCGGCTTCCTAATAGTGACAATGGTGGACTGGCTTCCTGATGGTGGCAATGGTGGACTGGCTTCCTGATGGTGGCAATGGTGGACTGGCTTCCTGATGGTCGCAATGGTGGACTGGCCTCCTGATGGTGGCAATGATGGACTGGCTCCCTGTTAGTGGCAATGGTGGACCAGCTTCTTGATAGCGACAATGGTGGACCGGCTTTCTGTTAGTGACAAGGGTGGACCGGCTTCCTGATGATGGCAATGGTGGAATGGCTTCCTGATGGTGGCAACGATGGACTGGCTCCCTGTTATTGGCAATGGTGGTCCAACTTCCTGACAGTGACAATAGTGGACTGGCTTCCAGATATTGACAACAATGGATCAGCTTCCTTAGAGTGACATTGGTGAACCGGCTTCCTGATAGTGACAGCGGTAGATTGGCTTCCTGACAGTGACAATGGTGGATCAGATTCCTGATAGTGAAAACGATGGACTGGCTTCCTGATAATGACAATGGTGGACCAGCTTACACTATAGTTAAAATGGTGGATGGGCGTCCTTATAGTGACAATGGTGGACCAGCTACCTGATAGTGGTAGACCATGCCTGGGCGGTGTAACATTGTAACATAGGTAGAAAAAAGTTCATAAATTTCAACCAAAAACTCTCTTCTTGCCAAGCATTCAAAGCTTCCACCTCCTCCTCCTCCGTGCTAGTGCTTGTGGGGCCTGGCCTGGGACTCCTGGACTGGATCATCTCGCCGCTGGACCGGTTGCTGCATGGAGTGCAAAGCAGCGGCATAAAACAGGTAGGGGAGATCTGGGCAGCCAGGAAGAGCCCAGGAAGAAGAGAGGAAGAGGACACCGCCACCCTGAGCAGCATCCCCAGCGCCTCCCAGAGCCTTCAGTCCTCCAACCTACTCTCCCAGCTCACTGTGACTGGAACAGGAAGAAGACAGGCTAGCCGAGGACAGGCGGGAGGCAGGTTGATGACACATGCCTACCCACACAGATAGGGGCTGGGACAGTAGGGACTGCAGGCAGGGCTAGGGGGTCTCTCATTCACCTCCCCTCTCTTACACTCCCTAACCCCTAGTAACCCCCCTCCTCTCTCTCTCTTTCACCCCTTTATAGCCACCCCTCTCTTTTACCCTGATGTAAGGGGGGGCTCTCTGGGGACCTTGATGTAAGGGAGAGGCTCTCTGGGGACCCTGATATAAGGACATAGCTCTCTGGGGACCCTGATGTAAGGGGGAGGCTCTCTGGGGACCCTGATGTAAGGGGGAGGCTCTCTGGGGACCCTGATGTAAGGGGGGGCTCTCTGGGGACCCTGATGTAAGGGGGAGGCTCTCTGGAGACCCTAATGTAAGGGGGCTCTCTGTGGACCCTGATGTAAGGGGGAGGCTTTCTGTGGACCCTGATGTAAGGGGGAGACTTTCTGTGGACCCTGATGTAAGGGGGAGGCTCTCTGTGGACCCTGATGTAAGGGGGAGGCTCTCTTGGGACCCTAACGTAAGGAAGGGGCTCTCTGGGGAGTCTGATGTAAGGGGAAGGCTCTCTGGGGACCCTGATGTAAGGGGGAGGCTCTCTTGGGACCCTAACGTAAGGGGGGCTCTCTGGAGACCCTGATGGAAGGGGGAGGCTCTCTGTGGACCCTGATGTAAGGGGGAGGCTCTCTGTGGACCCTGATGTAAGGGGGAGGCTTTCTGTGGACCCTGATGTAAGGGGGAGGCTCTCTGTGGACCCTGATGTAAGGGGAGGCTCTCTGGGGACCCTGATGTAAAGGGGGATCCACACTCAGATATGTAACTATATATATATATATATATATACACACACACACACACACCGAAGACTCTTTACTATGCTGCTATGGGCTCTAGCCCCAGATCTTTTGTAGACCTAGCAATGCCCCTGCCTTCAGCCACCTGAACCTTCAGAACAAAGACTCCTCCAGACTGTCTATTGTGGATCTTGCCTGAGGATCCCTGCAATCCACTACTAAACGGACAGCGAGGGGAAAGAGATGCCAAAACCCTATCACCAGGAAAGCACGAGCAACTGCATTTGTTCTAATCTGAGCAACACCTCCTGTTTGCTTATGAACTTTTCTAAACTCTATCATACTGTAATGTAATGTGCTGCCACCTGGTGGACAAGTGTGTAAACAATTCCTAAGTATCTACTGTATATTATTGAGATCTATTTATTTATCTCCTGTAATTGTATGGTCAACACTATTTCCTGCTGTCCTACCATTCTAGCGGTGTCTTCTATTCACCCCGTTCAGTACCCATCAAGATGCATATCACTGTTTATCTGATCACTTGGCGGATATCGTTACACTCTCTCTGGAAGAGTGTAGGGGGGGGGGGGGGGTGATTGAGACGTGCTCGCCGTGTGATCACATTGTCCTGAATGACAGAATAATAATGATTCCTATAGCAGTGGAGCGGCCCAACAATCGCTGAAAACCCTGTGCAATGAACATTTCTAGGAGAGCTTGGCACGGCACAACTCCGGCAATTATAGTCAGTTGTGGACACCGGCCGTCCTACAGCCAAGGAAAACATGAATGTAAATGCCCCTTTCCTGCTTTCCTCCTCACACCTGGCTGGCAATTTATAACTGACAAAATGACAGCCAGGATTTGCTGTGTAAACAGAACAGCTGTAGACGCTGCTTCTGTTAAAAAAAAAAGAAAAGAAAAAAAAAGGAAAGTGTTCGACACAGTGTTTATAAACATTGTACAGACAAAGATGGAAAGATACAAAGTAACATTATTTATAAACATTGACTAAACAGGAGATAATAGAGAGATACAAAGTAACATTGTTTATAAACATTGATCAGACGGGAGATAGAGAGATACAAAGTAACATTGTTTATAAACATTGATCAGACAGGAGATAGAGAGATACAAAGTAACATTGTTTATAAACATTGATCAGACAGGAGAGATAGAGAGATACAAAGTAACATTGTTTATAAACATTGATCAGACAGGAGATAGAGAGATACAAAGTAACATTGTTTATAAACATTGATCAGACAGGAGATAGAGAGATACAAAGTAACATTGTTTATAAACATTGATCAGACAGGAGATAGAGATACAAAGTAACATTGTTTATAAACATTGATCAGACGGGAGATAGAGAGATACAAAGTAACATTGTTTATAAACATTGATCAGACAGGAGATAGAGAGATACAAAGTAACATTGTTTATAAACATTGATCAGACAGTAGATAGAGAGATACAAAGTAACATTGTTTATAAACATTGATCAGACAGGAGATAGAGAGATACAAAGTAACATTGTTTATAAACATTGATCAGACGGGAGATAGAGATACAAAGTAACATTGTTTATAAACATTGATCAGACAGGAGAGATAGAGAGATACAAAGTAACATTGTTTATAAACATTGATCAGACAGGAGATAGAGAGATACAAAGTAACATTGTTTATAAACATTGATCAGACGGGAGATAGAGAGATACAAAGTAACATTGTTTATAAACATTGATCAGACGGGAGATAGAGAGATACAAAGTAACATTGTTTATAAACATTGATCAGACAGGAGATAGAGAGATACAAAGTAACATTGTTTATAAACATTGATCAGACAGGAGATAGAGATACAAAGTAACATTGTTTATAAACATTGATCAGACGGGAGATAGAGAGATACAAAGTAACATTGTTTATAAACATTGATCAGACAGGAGATAGAGAGATACAAAGTAACATTGTTTATAAACATTGATCAGACAGGAGATAGAGAGATACAAAGTAACATTGTTTATAAACATTGATCAGACAGGAGATAGAGAGATACAAAGTAACATTGTTTATAAACATTGATCAGACGGGAGATAGAGAGATACAAAGTAACATTGTTTATAAACATTTATCAGACAAGAGATAGAGATACAAAGTAACATTGTTTATAAACATTGATCAGACAGGAGAGAGAGAGATACAAAGTAACATAGGGGGTTATCCACAAAGCCGCGGCGCAACGTAACTTTTCGGATTTAAGTTACTCCGCCGCAAAATTCCCAAGTTAGGTGCCGATCCACAAAGCACTTACCTGGAATTTTGCGGCGCTGTAACTTAAATCCGTCCGGCGCAAGGCGTTCCTATTCAAATGGGCGAGTCCCATTTAAATTAGGCGCGCTCCCGCGCCGGACGTACTGCGCATGCTCCGTCGGGTAAATTACCCGACGTGCATTGCGCTAACTGACGTCGCTCCGACGTCATTTGCTTAGACGTTAACGTAAATGGCGTCCAGCGCCATTCACGGACGTCTTACGCAAACGACGTAGAATTTAAAATTCGACGCGGGAACGACGGCCATACTTAACATGGCTTAAGACAACTAGGGCTTAGCCCTAGTTTTACGCGGCGGAACTCGACGTAAACGACGTAGATTTAGAGCGACGGGCCCGTCGGAACGTTCGTGGATCGCCGTAACTGGTCATTTGCATATTCTACGCCGGGCCGGAATGGCCTCGCCACCTAGCGGCCGGCCTAGAATTGCATCCTTAAGATCCGACAGTGTAATTCAATTACACATGTCGGATCTTCGTCCTAACTATGGGAAACTGATTCTGTGGATCAGTTCCATAGATAGGACCAGGGATACGACGGCGTAACAGCAGTTACTCCGCCGTATCTCTTTTGAGGATCTGGCCCATTGTTTATAAACATTGATCAGATAGGAGATAGAGAGATACAAAGTAACATTGTTTATAAACATTGATCAGATAGGAGATAGAGAGATACAAAGTAACATTGTTTATAAACATTGATCAGACGGGAGATAGAGAGATACAAAGTAACATTGTTTATAAACATTGGCCCAGATTCAAGTAGAATTGCGCGATATTTGCGGGGGAGCAGGGCAACGATTTTGCCCTGCGCCCCAGCAAATATTTTGCGCTGCCCTCGATTCACGGAGCAGTAGCTCATTTAAATTAGGCGCGCTCCTGCGCCGAGCGTACAGGGCATGCTCCGTCGGGAAACTTTTCCGACGTGCATTGCGGCAAATGACGTCGCAAGGACGTCATTTGCTTCTAAGTGAACGTGAATGGCGTCCAGCGCCATTCACGTTTCACTTACGCAAACGCCGTGAAATTCAAATTTCACGGCGCGGGAGGGCCGGCTATACTTTAGCATTGGCTGCCCCTACTATTAGAAAGGGCAGCCTTGCGCTAAAAGTAGCCGTACGGAAACTCCGTACCTGGCTTGCGCGGGGCTCGCGCAAGCTTGTGAATCAGTTGGTAGTATGCAATTTGCATACTATACACTGAGCACAATGGGAGCGCCCCCTAGCGGCCCCCGCAAGAATGCAGCCTAAAATCTGTGAGGCATAAGAGCCTTATGCCGCGCAGATTTTAGCCTGCAGTCGGTGTAACGAGGTTCCTGAATCAGGAGCACTCGTTACACCGGAGCAAGTAAGCACTTGCGCTGCGTAACCTATGGTTGCGCGGGCACAAGTGCTTCTTGAATCTGGGCCATTGATCAGACGGGAGATAGAGAGATACAAAGTAACATTGTTTATAATTATTGATCATTAATTATTTCCACATTTTGTCATTTTACAGCCAGAATCGTAAATGTATTTTATTGGGATTTTATGTGATGGACTGTCATGGATCTTGAGATATTAAAGTGTTTCTACTTGACATCTGTTACACAGGAGAGGGACATTCAATGCAAGGACACCGGTAATTGAAATGCTAAGTGGAACCAGCTAGAGAAATACCTTTTATTGTGTTCTGCAGGTTAAGAGCGGGTGTCGGAGACGCTCCGTCTGGCTAAAAACTATGGATTGAAGGTTAATTGAATCTAGATGTATGTGTTTATTGTTCTAAAGGTCAGAAGCCTCCTGTCAGCTGTATTGAATTAGCATTCTATTGTCTAAAGCAATGTAACCTCTCAGAGGTAGTAATTAAGTAGACCGGGTTATTGTGTACATTGATTACCCCCTGGGGCTTCTGTCTCAATACACAAGTCTTTCTATCCAAGCTATTGGACCAATCCCTGTTGACAATTTCAAGTCCTCATTTGCATGGTCAAGGAGGACTTGAGTGAAGACTGGATATACTTTACAATTGACCAATAGGAAAGCGGTTGTTGGGAGTGGGATGTTCCAAATTCTGTATAAAAGTGTGCTGTGTACTTGAAAATAAAGAGTCCTGTTGGAACTTACATACAGCCTGCCTGGTGTTTGTTCTTAATGGGTCCGAATGGCACATAGCTGTAATTCGGATCCCGGAACCTTGGATGACTGGACCATCAGACGTTGAAATCTGCAAGCTGACTCACTGGTAGCAGAGGAGTGTCGGGAGAGCAGGACCTGGGCGAGCAAGGGTCTCGTCACATTGGTTGGCAGCGGTGGGATTTGCTCTCCAGTTACTGGGACAACTCCAAACCACCACCATGAATGACCAGCTATGCAGCCTGGAGGAGAACCATGCTAAAAGACTTGCTTGAGAGCCGTGGAGGGACCGGTGGGAAGAACAAGGCCACCCTGATCATTGCGCTAGCCGAGATGGATCAGAGGGATGGTGATGCAGGACCCCGGTCAGTTGAAGACTTGTTCCAGCAGCGAGTTCAACAGCGGTTGGCATTATATGGTGCGAACCCATCAGAGACCGCCATACAGAATACCATTAGAGACCTCCAGCGGCAGGATGAGAGAGAACGAGAGCGACAACAGAGAGAACGAGAGCGGCAACAGGAGCTGAGAATTGCAGAAATACGGCGATCGGTGACAACACCTAAAGAAGCAGCACCAAATGAAAGAAGAGGAGAGGTACAGATATCAGTAACCATTGAAGAGGAATTCAGAAGGAGGTTGCGAGAGAAGCAGATACAGCGCAGAGGACCAGTATCAGAGGAGGTCCTGCTTGGATGGTCTGATTCGATCCGCTGCGAACTCTGGAAAGAAGCGCTAGCCCGCGAGCAGCGACACCAGGGAAAAGCTCTCCCCTCCATCCATGTAAGGTACTGGTCACAGTATGAAGTACGGATGCTGTTATTGGGGGAACAACCAAAGCAGGAGTGGACAGCAGAGTTAAGCAGGCTGATCCGGGAAGAGATGCGGTTGGACGAGAGCTACAGAGCCCTCCGGTGGTATGTAGTCCAAGAGTGCCCGTGGTCAGCGGATGACAGCCCCACGGAAGGCTTTGACTATGATGGCCTGGGATTGTTGTATTGGAGGATGTCCAGGGATCCCAACTTTGGGAGCGATCGGGAGTGGCGTTGGGAGGAAATAATGGAGCACAGAGAGCGAAGACTGAATGTCCCGGAAGTGCACTGGTTACAGGAAGATTTGGAATTCCTGGCCGCTCAGGAATGGGAACTGGAAATCGCTTACAAACAGCTGCTAGACTCCGCTCAGCAGCAGGGTGAGGTTCCCTTTACCTGGGACTATGAGGAAATATCAGCTGACAGTGATGAAATCCTGGCTGATGAATCAGCAGTGGAAAATCGGGAGCTTGCCATTCCCAAAGCTGAAGTGCTGACCGCAGGGCCGAGCTCTGCTAACCTCTGCTCAGTACCCATAGCATCTTCTGGGTTCCATGGACAGGAGATGGTGAACCTCTATCCCCAGACACCAGTTGTAGAGACAGGGGATTTGATAGACTTTTCTGCTGAGGAAGAACAACCTGGGGAGCCTCCAACAGAAGAGCTGGTATCAGGGCCAAACTTCACTGTGCTCTGCCCAGCACCAAGGACAGTATTTGTGGAGTTACAAGGAACTTCCCCAGCTGAAGCGCTGGTCACCGGACAGAGGGATCAAGACCTCTGCCCCACCCCTGTGGCAGTTCCGGAGGCTCAGGGTGAGAAGATGGCGATCACTCCCCAGCCACAGATTACAGAGTGTATGGACTGTTCAGAGGATGTTATGGATTATGCACCCCCAGCAGAAGTGCTGGCAACAGGGCAGAATGCTAGCCATCTCTGCCCAGCACTGGGACCAACTGTGGAGTTCCAGGGAGCCGGGGCGGTTGGCCCCCCTCCCCAGCAACAAGCTGAGGTGGTAAAGCTCGTACTCCCAGCTGAATCACTGGCAGCAGGACAGGATGCTACTGGCGGCTGCACCCCACTACAGCTTGAGCGGATATCGGTGGATGGGACTGTGGTCTCCACTCACAGCAACCCAGCGGAAGAGCTGGCAACAGAGCAGAGTGCCCCAGGCCTCTGCTCTCAACTAACAGGAGAGGGGGTTCCTGTGGTAGTGGATGGGACTCCGATCTCCACGGACACAACCCCAGAACATGGTGCGGCACTGAGACAGGAGGATGTCGGCTTTGCTTTGCAAGCACCGGGGGATTTTTACCTAGCATCAGTGGATGGGACTGCAGTCTCCACTGGTATACCCCAGGAATGGTGGCCAGTTGGCCCAGATTCCCAACGGCATGATGAACTGAGCCCAGCCACCCTGTCTTCTCTCCAGCGGCTGAAAGGACTCCAGGGAGAAGGGCCAGTCCAGGCCTCTCCCCAGCGGCAGGCGTGTTCTCTGAGAGAGGCAGAGATTGGCTGGGTGAGTAATGCTCTGTTTGGGACAAGTTATCTGGGGTACTGGGTGGGTACCGGAATTGGGGTCTCTCCCAGTGTTAGTCTCCTGCCAAAGGGGGAGATGTGTGACAGACCTAGCCGGGACAGGGGCTTTTGGAGAGGACTGAATGCAAGCCTCTTGCCGTCCGATTATGGGCCAGGACCTCAAAACAGGAAGGCAGATGGGTCATCCCAGCAGACAGTCCTGGAACTTTAAGACTATTTTTCCAACATCCTCGAGTTGACCCGTTTGGGTCCCACTGCGGCTGTTGGACTGTTTCCCAGGGGAAGTAATGTCATGGATCTTGAGATATTAAAGTGTTTCTACTTGACATCTGTTACACAGGAGAGGGACATTCAATGCAAGGACACCGGTAATTGAAATGCTAAGTGGAACCAGCTAGAGAAATACCTTTTATTGTGTTCTGCAGGTTAAGAGCGGGTGTCGGAGACGCTCCGTCTGGCTAAAAACTATGGATTGAAGGTTAATTGAATCTAGATGTATGTGTTTATTGTTCTAAAGGTCAGAAGCCTCCTGTCAGCTGTATTGAATTAGCATTCTATTGTCTAAAGCAATGTAACCTCTCAGAGGTAGTAATTAAGTAGACCGGGTTATTGTGTACATTGATTACCCCCTGGGGCTTCTGTCTCAATACACAAGTCTTTCTATCCAAGCTATTGGACCAATCCCTGTTGACAATTTCAAGTCCTCATTTGCATGGTCAAGGAGGACTTGAGTGAAGACTGGATATACTTTACAATTGACCAATAGGAAAGCGGTTGTTGGGAGTGGGATGTTCCAAATTCTGTATAAAAGTGTGCTGTGTACTTGAAAATAAAGAGTCCTGTTGGAACTTACATACAGCCTGCCTGGTGTTTGTTCTTAATGGGTCCGAATGGCACATAGCTGTAATTCGGATCCCGGAACCTTGGATGACTGGACCATCAGACTTTTGCAATCTGCAAGCTGACTCACTGGTAGCAGAGGAGTGTCGGGAGAGCAGGACCTGGGCGAGGAAGGATCTCGTCACATGGACCAACACAAAGTGTCACATAATTGTGAAGTGGAAGGAAAATGATACAAATAAATATGTGAAAAGTGTGTGGGGGGAGGGGTATTTTGTATTCAGCCCCCTTTACTCTGATAACTAAGATCTAGAGGAACCAATTGTCTTCAGAAGTCACCTAATTAGTAAATAGAGGCCACATGTGTGTCATTTAATCTCATTATAAATACAGCTGTTCTGTTCTGTGAAGCCCTCAGAGGTTTGTTAGAGAACCTTAGTGAACAAACAGCATCATGAAGGCCGAGGATCGCACCAGACAGGTCAGGGATAAAGTTGTGGAGAAGTATAAAGCAGGGTTAGGTTATAAAAAAATCTCCCAAGCTTTGAAGATCTCACAGAGCTTCTGTTCAATCCATCATCGGAAAATGGAAAGAGTATGGCACAACCGCAAGCCTACCAAGACATGGCCGTCCACCTAAACTGACCGGGCCGGGCAAGCAGAGCATTCATCAGAGAAGCAGCCAAGAGGCCCATGGTAACTCTGGAGGAGCTGCACAGGAGCTGCACAGCTCAGGGGGGAGAATCTGTCCACAGGACAACTATTAGTGGTCTCTCCACAGATCTGCCCTTTATGGAAGAGTGACAAGAAGAAAGACATTGGAGAAAGAAAGACATAAGAAGTCCTGTTTGCAGTTTGTGAGAAGCCATGTGGGGGAGGGGACACAGCAAACATGTGGGGGAGGGGGACACAGCAAACATGTGGGGGAGGGGGACACAGCAAACATGTGGGGGAGGGGACACAGCAAACATGTGGGGGAGGGGGACACAGCAAACATGTGGGGGAGGAGGCTCTGGTCACATGACACCAATATAGAACTTTCTGCCCTAAAAGCTTTGGTTAAAAAAATCTATCTATCTATCTATCTATCTATCTATCTATCTATCTATCTATCTATCTGTCTATCTGTCTATCTATCTATCTATCTATCTATCTATCTATCTGATTATCTATCTATCTATCTATCTATCTGATTATCTATCTATCTATCTATCTATCTATCTATCTGATTATCTATCTATCTATCTATCTACGTATCTCTATCTAATTATCTATCTATCTATCTATCTATCTATCTATCTATCTATCTATCTATCTATCTATCTATCTATCTGTCTATCTGTCTATCTATCTATCTATCTATCTATCTATCTATCTGATTATCTATCTATCTGATTATCTATCTATCTATCTATCTGATTATCTATCTAGATCTAGATAGATAGATAGATAGATAGATAGATAGATAGATAGATAGATAGATAATCAGATAGATAGATAGATAGATAATCAGATAGATAGATAGATAGATTTTTTTTATCAAAGCATTTAGGGCAGAAAGTTCTATATTGGTGTCATGTGACCAGAGCCCGTTATTCCACAGGTTTGCTGTGTCCCCTCCCCCATATGTTTGCTGTGTCCCCTCCCCCACATGTTTGATGTGTCCCCTCCCCCACATGTTTGCTGTGTCCCCTCCCCCACATGGCTTCTCACAAACTGCAAACAGGACTTCTTATGTCTTTCTTCCTCCAATGTCTTTCTTCTTGTCACTCTTCCATAAAGGGCAGATTTGTGGAGAGACCACTAATAGTTGTCCTGTGGACAGATTCTCCCCCCTGAGCTGTGGATCTCTGCAGCTCCTCCAGAGTTACAATGGACCTCTATCTCTATCTATCTATCTATCTATCTATCTATCTATCTATCTATCTATCTATCTATCTATCTGTCTATCTGTCTATCTATCTATCTATCTATCTATCTATCTATCTGATTATCTATCTATCTATCTATCTATCTGATTATCTATCTATCTATCTATCTATCTGATTATCTATCTATCTACGTATCTCTATCTAATTATCTATCTATCTATCTATCTATCTATCTATCTATCTATCTATCTATCTATCTATCTATCTGTCTATCTGTCTATCTATCTATCTATCTATCTGATTATCTATCTATCTGATTATCTATCTATCTATCTATCTGATTATCTATCTAGATCTAGATAGATAGATAGATAGATAGATAGATAGATAATCAGATAGATAGATAATCAGATAGATAGATAGATAGATAGATTTTTTTATCAAAGCATTTAGGGCAGAACGTTCTATATTGGTGTCATGTGACCAGAGCCCGTTATTCCACAGGTTTGCTGTGTCCCCTCCCCCATATGTTTGCTGTGTCCCCTCCCCCACATGTTTGATGTGTCCCCTCCCCCACATGTTTGCTGTGTCCCCTCCCCCACATGGCTTCTCACAAACTGCAAACAGGACTTCTTATGTCTTTCTTCCTCCAATGTCTTTCTTCTTGTCACTCTTCCATAAAGGGCAGATTTGTGGAGAGACCACTAATAGTTGTCCTGTGGACAGATTCTCCCCCCTGAGCTGTGGATCTCTGCAGCTCCTCCAGAGTTACAATGGACCTCTATCTCTATCTATCTATCTATCTATCTATCTATCTATCTATCTATCTATCTATCTGTCTATCTGTCTATCTATCTATCTATCTATCTATCTGATTATCTATCTATCTATCTATCTGATTATCTATCTATCTATCTGATTATCTATCTATCTATCTACGTATCTCTATCTAATTATCTATCTATCTATCTATCTATCTATCTATCTATCTATCTATCTATCTGTCTATCTGTCTATCTATCTATCTATCTATCTATCTGATTATCTATCTATCTGATTATCTATCTATCTATCTATCTGATTATCTATCTAGATCTAGATAGATAGATAGATAGATAGATAGATAGATAGATAATCAGATAGATAGATAATCAGATAGATAGATAGATAGATAGATTTTTTTATCAAAGCATTTAGGGCAGAAAGTTCTATATTGGTGTCATGTGACCAGAGCCCGTTATTCCACAGGTTTGCTGTGTCCCCTCCCCCATATGTTTGCTGTGTCCCCTCCCCCACATGTTTGATGTGTCCCCTCCCCCACATGTTTGCTGTGTCCCCTCCCCCACATGGCTTCTCACAAACTGCAAACAGGACTTCTTATGTCTTTCTTCCTCCAATGTCTTTCTTCTTGTCACTCTTCCATAAAGGGCAGATTTGTGGAGAGACCACTAATAGTTGTCCTGTGGACAGATTCTCCCCCCTGAGCTGTGGATCTCTGCAGCTCCTCCAGAGTTACAATGGACCTCTATCTCTATCTATCTATCTATCTATCTATCTATCTATCTATCTATCTATCTATCTATCTATCTATCTATCTGTCTGTCTATCTGTCTATCTATCTATCTATCTATCTATCTATCTATCTATCTATCTATCTATCTATATATCTGATTATCTATCTATCTATCTATCTGATTATCTATCTATCTATCTATCTATCTATCTGATTATCTATCTATCTATCTACGTATCTCTATCTAATTATCTATCTATCTATCTATCTATCTATCTATCTATCTATCTATCTATCTATCTATCTATCTATCTATCTGTCTATCTGTCTATATATCTATCTATCTATCTATCTATCTATCTATCTATCTATCTGATTATCTATCTATCTGATTATCTATCTATCTATCTATCTGATTATCTATCTAGATCTAGATAGATAGATAGATAGATAGATAGATAGATAGATAGATAGATAATCAGATAGATAGATAGATAGATAATCAGATAGATAGATAGATAGATAGATTTTTTTATCAAAGCATTTAGGGCAGAAAGTTCTATATTGGTGTCATGTGACCAGAGCCCGTTATTCCACAGGTTTGCTGTGTCCCCTCCCCCATATGTTTGCTGTGTCCCCTCCCCCACATGTTTGATGTGTCCCCTCCCCCACATGTTTGCTGTGTCCCCTCCCCCACATGGCTTCTCACAAACTGCAAACAGGACTTCTTATGTCTTTCTTCCTCCAATGTCTTTCTTCTTGTCACTCTTCCATAAAGGGCAGATTTGTGGAGAGACCACTAATAGTTGTCCTGTGGAAAGATTCTCCCCCCTGAGCTGTGGATCTCTGCAGCTCCTCCAGAGTTACAATGGACCTCTATCTCTATCTATCTATCTATCTATCTATCTATCTATCTATCTATCTATCTATCTGTCTGTCTGTCTGTCTGTCTGTCTGTCTGTCTGTCTATCTATCTATCTATCTATCTATCTATCTATCTATCTGTCTGTCTGTCTGTCTGTCTATCTCTCTATCTATCTGTGTTCTGTGGCCAGGGTGGTCCTCTGGGGATATGCCTCATATTGTTCTTTTACCCAAACTGCTGATGACGCGGTTGTGCGACTTCCTCTTTTCCTCACCATGATGTGTACACAGCTGTGTGTCCCCCACCGCCTCTTCCCGGCATACGCAAAACATTTCCCTCCTCCTTCGTCTCAGGTGGTTACAAACAAATTCATTCATTTTAGACCTCAGTACCTCATTGTATAAACATTGTGAAGTGTATCTCTGGACAAAACCATGATTTTTTCTTTGGTTTTGGAAGGAATGGGGAAGGGTTTGCCCCCCTGTCTAGCTTATATCACTCCCAATTGTGAGATTTGCGTCTGTATTTGTACTAGTGACCCTTATCCCTGAGGAAGAAAGTGAAATGTCACCATAACAAGAGATGACAATCTTCTACTGGACACCTGTGCTCCCATTGTGCTATGTGCCCCTGTGCCTTTAACCACTTACAATAACCCCCGGACCATTATGCAGGTAAAGGACCCGGCCAGTTTTTGCGATTCGGCACTGCGTCGCTTTAACTGACGATTGCGCGGTCGTGCGACGTGGCTCCCAAACAAAATTGGCGTCCTTTTTTTCCCCACAAATAGAGATTTCTTTTAGTGGTATTTGATCACCTGTGTGGTTTTTATTTTTTGCGCTATAAACAAAAATAGAGCGAAAATGTCGAAAAAAAAAAAAATCAATGGCCCAGATTCAGTAAGATTTGCGCATAAATTACGGAGGCACAACGATTTTGCCCTGCGCCCCCGCAAATTTGCGCCGCTGCCCTCGATTCACGGAGCAGTAGCTCCGTAAATTGCGAGTGCGCGCCGGCAAAATTGCCCGGCGTAAGCGCGCGCAATTTAAATGATCCCGCAGGGGGCGGGAATCATTTAAATTAGCCGCGCCGATCGTAAAGCGCATGCGCCGTCGGGAAACTTTCCCGACGTGCATTGCGGCAAATGACGTCGCAAGGACGTCATTTGCTTCAAAGTGAACGTGAATGGTGCTGGACACTTATACGCAAATTTCGCGACGCGGGAATGGCGGGTATACTTTAGCATTGGCTGCCCCTACTATTAGAAGGGGCAGCCTTACGCTAAACACGCCGTACGGAAACAATGTAACTTGCGTACGCAGGGCTCGCGCAACATTGTGAATCGGTGTTAGTATGCAATTTGCATACTATACACTGAGCACAATGGGAGCGCCCCCCTAGCGGTCATCGCAAGAATGCAGCCTAAGATATGCGGGCATAAGGCGCAATTGCTCTCTGAATCCGGGCCAATATTTTTTACTTTTTGCTATAATAAATATCCCCAAAAAATATATTAAAAAAACGTTTTTTTCCTCAGTTTAGGCCGATACGTATTCTTCTACATATTTTTGGTCAAAAAAATCGCAATAAGCGTTTATTGATTGGTTTGTGCAAAATGTATAGCGTTTACAAAATAGGGGATAGCTTTATGGTATTTTTATTAATATTTTTTTTTTTTACTACTAATGGCGGCGATCTGCAATTTTTTTTTCCCCTTGACTGCGACCTTATGGCGGACACTTTTGACACATTTTTGAGACCATTGTCATTTTCACAGCGAAAAGTGCTATAAAAATGCACTGATTACTGTGAAAATGGCAGTGAAGGGGTTAACCACTAGGCGGCGCTAAGGGGCTAAGTGTGCCCTAAGGGAGTGATTCTTACTGTAGAGGGGTTTGGATGTAGGCGTGACGTCACTGATCGTCATTCCCTATATCAGGGAACAGACGATCAGTGACAAGCCACAGAGAAGAACAGGGAAGCTGTGTTTACACTCACCCCGTTCTTCAGCCTCTTGTGACCGATCGCGGGACACCAGCGGCGATCGGGGGCGTGGTCACGGAGCTTTGGACCCGGTCATGTGCGTGGGCCCGCGACCCACGGCTGGGCTCTTAAAGGCGACGTACCTGTACGTTAGGGGTGTTGAAAATAATCGTAGCATCGATGCATCGAGATTCGACCACCCACGATGCTGCATCGATGCTACGACTTGCATTAATCGATTTTTGATGACGTCACCTGCGCGCCGCTTTAAAGGCCTTTCGAGTCTCAAAGCAGAAGCCGAGGGAAGCCGTGGGCGTCAGCTGCGGGCGTTAGCCGCGCCTCTATTCCCGCCCCCGCCAATGCAGCTAAGGGAGCTGTGGGCTTAAGCCGCGCCTCTTTTCCCGCCCCCGCCAATGCAGCTAAGGGAGCCGTGGGCTTAAGCTGCGCCTCTTTTCCCGCCCCCCTGCTGATGCAGCCGAAGACGCCGCGCCTCCTTTCCCGCCCCCCGCTGACGGCATGCGAGAGACACGTGGAGCGAGTGTCCCCGGTCCCGGTTCCGGTCCCGACCCCCGGAGCCTTCCTCCTTGGCTCACCTCACGCTGTGCACACTGCACAGGCTGCTGTGGGAGACCCGACACGGCCGAGTACTTCAGGCAGCAGAACAGTGACAGGAGTCGGAGACCATCATCATCAGGTACTTGGGGGGATGCACACTGGCGGCAATTTATGGGCACACTGATTGGCAGCAATTGATGGGACACTGATTGGCAGCAATTGATGGCACACTGATTGGCAGCAATTGGTGGCACACTGATTGGCAGCAATTGGTGGCACACTGATTGGCAGGAATTAATGGCACACTGATTGGCAGCAATTGATGGGACACTGATTGGCAGGAATTAATGGCACACTGATTGGCAGCAATTGATGGCACACTGATTGGCAGCAATTGGTGGCACACTGATTGGCAGCAATTGGTGGCACACTGATTGGCAGCAATTGGTGGCACACTGATTGGCAGCAATTGATGGCACACTGATTGGCAGCAATTGGTGGCACACTGATTGGCGGCAATTGGTGGCACACTGATGGGCAATTTGGGCACACTGGCAGCAATTGGTGGCATACTGGAAGCAATTGATGGCATTGGCACACTGGCAGCAATTGATGGCACACTGGTTTATGTATGTCTTATTGTCTTAGTGATTGATTAACATCACAACTTCATTGATTTGAAATTGATACCCTTTTTTTTCGTATGATTTTTGCTTTTGCTCATCACTGCCACACACATGCAGCCATGCATTGCACGTGTGTGGCAGTAATGAGCAAAAGCAAAAATCATACAAAAAAAAGGTATCAATGAAGTTTTGATGTGAATCAATCACTAAGACAATAAGACATACATAAACCATAATTTATGACATGGCATACATTGTCGTTTGGCAATACATTGTCGTTATGGGGACAATGTCCGCAGTCTCTGATCCTCTCTAGTATCATTGTCCGCAGTCTCTGATCCTCTCTAATATCATGTCTGCAGTCTCTGATCCTTTCTAGTATCATGTCTGCAGTCTCTGATCCTCTCTAGTATCATTGTCCGCAGTCTCTGATCCTCTCTAATATCATGTCTGCAGTCTCTGATCCTTTCTAGTATCATGTCTGCAGTCTCTGATCCTTTCTAGTATCATGTCTGCAGTCTCTGATCCTTTCTAGTATCATGGCCACAGTCTCTGATCCTTTCTAGTATTATGGCCGCAGTCTCTGATCCTTTCTAGTATCATGGCCGCAGTCTCTGATGCTTTCTAGTATCATGGCCGCAGTCTCTGATCCTTTCTAGTATCATGGCCGCAGTCTCTGATCCTTTCTAGTATCATGGCCGCAGTCTCTGATCCTTTCTAGTATCATGGCCGCAGTCTCTGATGCTTTCTAGTATCATGGCCGCAGTCTCTGATCCTTTCTAGTATCATGTCTGCCGTCTCTGTCCATCTCTTGTAGTATTTTGGGGTCAGTCTGGAGCTCCTCTTTAAGTTGGCTGCTATGTATACAGTTTTCTACATGCAGAGATTTTTTTTTAAGAACAGAAGAAAACCGTGCGCAGTAATCTTGATGCATCGTGATGCATCGCGGAATCGAATCGAATCGAATCGTGGACTTGATAATCGTAATCGCATCGAATCGTGAGACCGGTGAAGATGCGCAGCCCTACTGTACGTGCCTGTGCCCAGCCGTGCCATTCTGCCAACGTATATAGGTGGTAGGGGGTCCTTAAGTGGTTAAGAAGGATTGGGCTACCACCAGGCCCACCTGTCCCTCATCTATCCATTAGAATGCATGTACTTCCATAGTGGAGACGCTCATAAATTTAGTAGCGTTGGGACTGCAAGTGATACAGGGTGCCGTGAAGAGGTCATGCATCTTACAAATGTGTGCAAACTAAACCCCTGTTTTTATCGCAGACTGCTGGACGGGTTAATTTGCTTGGTAACAGGGTTGCCACCTGTCACGTACCTGGTGGAGATCGAGCAGTAGAGGGGGCTTCTCTTGCACCTCCTGTCCAACGCCCCTGATAGAGATGACAGGGAGTGGAGGACACAGAGTGGCACGAGGGCCGATGTAGTCGATGGCACCGGCTGGGCCTTGGCAGAGACTTGATGGCTGGAGATCACTGGGCTAGGGTGACCACGTGTCCCGGATTGCCCGGGACAGTCCCGCATTTTGCAACTCTGTCCCGGGCACCTTCATTCCAGGACAATACAGTGTCCCGGAATGAAACTGACACAGCCACCCCCCCAGGCCAATCTGATGCCCCCAAAAAAGGGCGCCACATCACCGCTTTACTCACTGACGGTACCAGGGCTGGACTGGGACAAAAATGTGGCCCTGGACTTCATCCAGACTGGCCCACTTTGACAGGTCTCTCCCATGGCGGCCGGACAACTCCCACACCCCCCCCCCCCCGGCCACCCAAGCCCCCTCTCCCCCTTCACTAGCTGCTCTACTTTATTAGGCCCCATACACACGAGAGGATCCATCCGCTGAAAAATTTCAGCGGATCGTTTTCAGCGGATGGATCCCCTGGTGTGTATGCTCCAGCGGATCTTTATCCGCGGATATTTCCGAATTCCAGCAGATAAAAATTTGTTGACATGCCAACAAATCTATCCGCTGGAATCGGATCCCACGGATCGATCCGCTGGTCTGTACAGACTCACCGGATCGATCCGTCCGAGGGGATCCCCCGCATGCGTCGTAATGATTCGACGCATGCGTGGAATTCCTTATATGACTGCGTCGCGCACGTCGCCGCGTCATCATCGCGGCGACGGCGCGACACGTCATCGCCAGAGGATTTCGGCGCGGATTTCGATTCGATGGTGAGTACACTCCATCGGATGGAAATCCGCGCAAATCCTCGAGAGGATTTATCCGTGGAAACGGTCCGCTGGACCGTATCCGCGGATAAATCCTCTTGTGTGTATGGGGCCCAAGAGTAGAACGGCTGGTACTGGTACTCTTATAGGCAGTACCAGTGGGGAAGCTAGACATTATTTCACCCGGGGCAAAGAATCAGTTCCGTGCCCCCCCTTATGGGACAAGATTAGGCAGAAGTGAGAAACTCCCAGGCCATAGCTGTTGAGTCAGCTGTCTGTCCCCTCCCCCATGCTCCTCTGTCGTCCCCCCTGCTCCTCTGTCGTCCCCCCTGCTCCTCTGGTCCTCCCCCTGCCTCTTTGTTCACCCCAGGTGAGCGCTGCGGGGAGGGAGAGGAGGTGAGTGCTGCAGGAAGGGAGTGACAGAGGAGCGGAGGGGGGCGGCGGTCCGCTGTCACTGAAGCCGGCCCACTGAGCCATCGGCCCACCGGGAAACTCCCTGTAGTCCCAATGGCCAGTCCATTCCTGGACAGTACTTGTCCTGGCCAGGAATGCCTGGAGGAGCACATGAAAACTGAATACCTCTGAATTGGTGGGATTTTAAAGGCAACACAAATATTGGTGACAACTAAGGTCATAAAAAATTATTGGATTTATTACACCACATATTATATCACATATTTATATATCAATATTTTTTTACAAAATATCAATGCAAAGTTAAAAATTGTACAAAGATACTGTATGTCACCGCATGCCCCAGGACTAGGCTAAGGGCATGCAGGACAGTTCCCAACGCGTTTCAAATGGTATACATCCTTCTTCAGGGAAAAATTGTACAGTATCAGTTTCCTCTCCGTGATGGAGAAACACCCCAGGATCCAAGACCCGAACACCCAAACCCGAGCAGCGGGCGTCACAGAGGACATAGCGAGTCAGTACAGGACCGATGATTTCCCAGACACCAACACCATAGGGGGCGGAATAAAGAAAAAATTCCTCTTAGGCCAGCATCCAAAAACGAGGCTCATCTCCCGTATTGTCACAATCCTCCTTTGCCTGGAGGAGGAGCACAATCCCCGCCCCCTGCTTGTGATTGGAGAAATCATAAATCCCGCCTCTTGTGTCCAATCACTGTGCTGTGATTCGTTACAGCACAAGCTGATTTTTGGGAAGGGAGGGGGGGTGTCCCTGAATGGAAGTTTGGAAATGTGGTCACCCTACGGACTGGGCAGGTACGGAAGACAGGAACTCTGTGTTGCTGGATCAGCAGGCGGAGGCGTAGTGGGTCATCAACAGCTGGGCAGAGCAGGTACAGAGACGTGAGGCAGAGACCAAGTCAGGATACAGGCTGGGTCTGGTACACAGTCAGGCAGCGAGGTACAGGAACATAAGGCAGGAGCAGAGTCAACACAAGCCGAGGTCACAGGTAGGCAGGCGGAGATCCAAGACAGGTACAGATGAAGCGGGGTCAAACACAAGGGACAGGAACAGGTCTGGTAACAGGAAACAAGCTGAAAGACCACTTAGCAAAGTGTGTATCTCATTGCCTGGTTTAAATAGGTGCACTGGCGCCAATGGGCGCATGTGTGCGCGTGTACGCGCGGCGGCTCGCACTCACGCATGCGCCAGTGCATGCCCCTTCTTGTCCATATCCTGGTATTTCCGTGTCTGCGCACCAATGCACGCTTGTTACCCGGGTTTCTCTTACACCACCTTTTCTTCAAGTCAAGCCCGAAAACTTTAGAGGCGCACAGTTATTTTTTTATACAAAGCACTTGCCTATAAAGTTGCGGCGGCGTAGCGTAAAAGGTGCCGGCGTAGGGGGCCATTCACGGACGACTTACGCAAACGACGTAAAATTTTCAAATCGCGACGCGGGAACGACGTCCATACTTAACATTGGCTGCGCCTCCTAATAGCAGGAGCAGCCTTACGACGAAAACGACGTACGCTAACGATGTAAAAAACTACCGCCGGGCGCACGTACGTTCGTGAATCGGCGTAAGTATGTAATTTGCATACTCTACGCTGACATCTATGGGAGCGCCACCTAGCGGCCAGCGTCAGAATGCACCCTAACATACGACGGCGTAAGAGACTTATGCCAGTCGTATCTTAGGCTAAAGACGGCGTATCGAGCTTTCTGAATACAGAAAGTAGATACGCCGGCGCTACTTAGCAATTACGCGGCGTATCTATGGATACGCCGGCGTAATTGCTCTCTGAATCTACCCCAAAGTCTTTTTGTAAGTGACTTATGCCGCGTACACACGATCATTTTTCGGCATTAAAAAAAACGTATAGCTAGATTCAGGTAGGGCGGCGCATCTTTCAGGCGGCGTAGCGTACCGTATTTACGATACGCCGCCGTAAGTCAGAGAGGCAAGTGCTGTATTCACAAAGCACTTGCCTCCTAAGTTACGGCGGTGTAGCGTAAATGGGGCCGGCGTAAGCGCGCCTAATTCAAATGAGGATGGGGGCGTGTTTTATGTAAATGATTGGTGACCCGACGTGATTGACGTTTTTTAAGAATGGCGCATGAGTTTTTAAAAAATCTAATTTAAAATGATGGTGTGTGGGCTTCACATCATTTTTCGGGGTTCTGAAAAACGACATTTTTTTTTTTAGAACATGCTGCATTTTTTAACGTCGTTTTAAACAATGTCGTTTTTCTGGTTGTAAAAAATACTCGTGTGTGGGCTAAAACGACATGAAAAACCCGCGCATGCTCAGAAGCAAGTTATGAGACGGGAGCGCTCGTTCTGGTAAAACTACAGTTCGTAATGGAGTAAACACATTCATCACGCTGTAACAGACAGAAAAGCGCAAATCGTCTTTAACCAACACGGAATCAGCTAAAGCAGCCCCAAGGGTGGCGCCATCCGCATGGAACTTCCCCTTTAGGCTGCATTCACACCTGAGCGTTTTGTCGCCTGAAGCACGAAGCTCCAAAACGCTAGAGGGGAAAAAATACATCATTCTCATCGGAGATTGTTCACATCTCCACTCCAAAACGCCTGACGCCGAACGCCTGAAGCTCAAACAAGTTTTGGACCCTTTTTTGTCGCTCGAATTGAGCGTATTTGGGCGTTTTTCTGTTTTTAACATTGGTGAACCTAGACCTGTCCAAAATCACTGTAAAAAACGCCGCGGCAAAACGCGGTAAAAAACGCTGCAAAAATCACGGGAAAACGCTACGCTCAGGTGTGAATGCAGCCTTAGGCCCCGTACACACGAGTAGACATGTCCGATGAAATGGGTTCGCGGACCGTTTTCATCGGACATGTCTCCTGGGATATTTTGGTCTGATGTGTGTACACACCATCAGACCAAAATCCCCGCGGACAGAGAACGCGGTGACGTGGCGGTGACGGTGAAGCTGCTGCTTCCACGCATGCGTCGAATCAATTCGACGCATGCGCGGGATTTCGGTCCGCTGGTTAGAGGTAATAACCAGCGGACATGTCCGATTAGGCGTACTAACCATCGGACATGTCCGGCGGACATGTTTCCAGCGGACAAGTTTCTACGCATGCTTAGAAACTTTTGTCCGCTGGAAACCTGTCCGATAGGCCGTACACAAGGACGGGACATGTCCGCGGAAACTGGTCTGCGGACCAGTTTCAGCGGACATGTCTCCTCGTGTGTACGGGGCCTTAGAGTGCCGTCGTACGTGTTGTACGTCACCGCGCTTTGCTAGAGCATTTTTTAAAAACGATGGTGTGTAGGCAACGTCGTTTTAGTTGGAAAAACTTTGTTTTTTCTACATGCCGAAAAACGTTGTTTTTTTTTTCATCCCGAAAAATCGTGTGTATGCGGCATTAGTCAGAGCATTTTTGGGCACGAGTTGTTAAGCATCGGCAGGGTCTGTATCACTGAGAGATAAAGGGCCAGATCCACAAAGATCTGCCTATCTTTAGGCAGGTGTAGCGTATCTCAGATACACTACGCCGCCGTAACTTAGAGCCTAGTGTCCGTATCCAGAAAGAATTTGCGCCTTAAGTTACGGCGGCGTAGTGTAACTGTGTCGGCGTAAGGGCGCGCAATTCAAATGACTAAGATGTGGGCGTGTTTTATGTTAATTCATCTTGACCCCACGTAAATGACGTTTTTTTTTTTAACGGCGCATGCGCCGTCCGTGGGGGTATCCCAGTGCGCGTGCTCGAAATCACGTCGCAAATAGTCAATGCTTTCGACGTGAACGTAATTTACGCAAAGCCCTATTCGCGAACGTTTTACGCAAACGACGTAAACAACGGAAAATTGGACGCTGTCCCGACGTCCATACTTAACATTGCGTACGCCTCTAAGGCCCCATACACACGATAGAATCCATCCGCAGATAAATCCCAGCAAATGGGTTTCAGCGGATAGATCCTATGGTGTGTACACGCCAGCGGATCTGTTTCCGCGGATATTTCTCCCCTGGGATGGATTCCAGCAGATCGAATATTCGCTGACATGCTAAACAAATCCATCTGCTGGAGTCCATCCCAATGGATGGATCCGCTGGTCTGTATAGACTCACCGGATCCATCCGTCCGAAGGGATCCCCCGCATGCGTCGTAATGATTCGACGCATGCGTGGAATTCCTTATATGACAGCGTCGCCGCGTCATAATTGCGGCGACGGCGCGACACGTCATCGCCAGAGGATTTCGGCGCGGATTTCAATGCGATGGTGAGTACACTCCATCGCATGAAAATCCTCCGAAATCCTCGAGAGGATTTATCCGCGGAAACGGTCCGCTGGACCGTATTCGCGGATAAATTCTATCGTGTGTATGGGGCCTTAGACCCAGGGGTAACGTTACGCCAAAAAAAGCCTTACGGAAACGACGTAAAAAAATACGCCGGGCGGACGTACGTTTGTGGATTGGCGTATCTAGCTAATTTGCATACTCTACGCGGAAATCGACGGAAGCGCCACCTAGCGGCCAGCGTAAATATGCACCTAAGATCCGACGGCGTACTAAGGCCGGGTACACACGGACAAACATGTATGGTGAAAGCGGTCCGTTGGACCGTTTTCACCATACATGTCTGCCAGAGGGCTTCTGTACGATGGTTGTACACACCATCGTACAGAAGTCCGCGCGTAAACAATACGCGGGGCGTGTCCGCGGTGTCGCCGCGTCGATGACGCGGTGTCGCCGCGACAATGACGCGGCGACGTGGGCGGCCCGCCTTTAAAATGCTTCCACGCATGCGTCGAAGTCATTCGACGCATGCGAGGGACGGCGGGCGCCTGGACATGTACGGTAGGTCTGTACTGACGACCGTACATGTCCGAGCGGGCTGAATTCCAGCGGGCTGTTTTAAAACAAGTCCAGGAATATTTGTCTGCTGGGAAAAGGCCCGGCGGGCAAATGTTTGCTGGAATTCGGCCCGCTCGCGCCCACACACGACCAAACATGTCTGCTGAAACTGGCCTGCGGGCCAGTTTCAGCAGACATGTTTGCTCGTGAGTATGGGGCCTAAGACGTACGCCAGTCGGATCTAGCCCAGCTTCAGGCGTATCTTGTTTTGTGGATACAAAACAAAGATACGACGGCGCATCGTAGAACTTACGCAACGTATCAATAGATACGTTGACGACGTAACTTCTTCGTGGATCTGGCCCATTGAGATTAGTACATGGACCTCAAGGCTGACAGCCCACATCAGCAGGTTTCTGTTCTTGAATCGCTGCCATGCTGATCCTTTCCAGACTCTACCATAGGTCACACAAAATGGGACCTTCTGGATTACTAGAGTGGCATGACTTGTTCACCATAATACCATAAATAGATAACTAACCCATAAATTGCAGGAGATTTGTGCCCATTTGGAAGATACAATCTTCACTGTTTGGCAATGTCCTCCCATGCTATGGAGTGAAAACTCATAACAGCTTTAAACTTTGAAAGGTTTAGAGCAGTGGACTCAAAGTACCGGCCCGCGGGCCATTTGCGGCCCGCGGACCAGTTATAAATGGCCCGCAGGCAGGGTGGAAGTGAGGGGAGCAAAAAAAAAATATATATATATATATTTTTTTTTTTTGTTTTGAGCTGGCGCCATCTGGTGGTGGCCGTTGGTATTACAAGTTATTACCACCAGATGTGTGAGCTGGCGCCATCTGGTGGTGGCCGTTGGTATTACAAGTTAAGCATTACAAGTTAAACAGCAATTCTAATGTCATTTTTCACTATTTTCACTGCCATATTCTTCCCTCTAATTAGAACCCCCAAACATTATATATATTTTTTATCCTAACACCCTAGAGAATAAAATAGCGATCGTTGCAATACTTTCTGTTACGGCGTATTTGCGCAGCGGTCTTACAAGCGCACTTTTTTGGGAAAAAATTACACTTTTTTTAATAAAAAAATAAGACAACAGTAAAGTTATCCCCATTTTTTTTAATATTATGAAAGTTAATGTTACGCCGAGTAAATTCATACCCAACATGTCACGCTTCAAAATTGCGTCCGCTTGTGGAATGCCGACAAACTTTTTTACCCTTTAAAATCTTCATAGGTGACGTTTAAAAAAATCTACAGGTTGCATGTTTTAAGTTACAGAGGAGCTAGAATTATTGCTCTCACTCTACCAATCGCGGCGATACCTCACATGTGTGGTTTGAACACCGTTTACATATGCGGGCGCTGCTCACGTATATGTGTTCGCTTCTGCACGCAAGCTCCTCGGGACGGGGTGCGTTTTCTGGCTCCTAACTTTTTTAGCTGGCTCCTAGATTCCAAGAAAATTTGTCAAACCCTGAGCTACACCAGTGCTGGTGGTAATAATGCGCTCGCTGACACCAGTGCTGGTGGTAATAATGCGCTCGCTGACACCAGTGCTGGTGGTAATAATGTGTTCGCTGACACCAGTGCTGGTGGTAATAATGCGCTCGCTGACACCAGTGCTTGTGGTAATAATGCGCTCGCTGACACCAGTGCTGGTGGTAATAATGCGCTCGCTGACACCAGTGCTGGTGGTAATAATGCGCTCGCTGACACCAGTGCTGGTGGTAATAATGTGTTCGCTGACACCAGTGCTGGTGGTAATAATGTGTTCGCTGACACCAGTGCTTGTGGTAATAATGCGCTCGCTGACACCAGTGCTGGGGGTAATAATGCGCTCGCTGACACCAGTGCTGGTGGTAATAATGCGCTCGCTGACACCAGTGCTGGGGGTTAATAATGCGCTCGCTGACACCAGTGCTGGTGGTAATAATGCGCTCGCTGACACCAGTGCTGGGGGTTAATAATGCGCTCGCTGACACCAGTGCTGGTGGTAATAATGTGTTCGCTGACACCAGTACTGTTGTTTTTGAAGTTTGAAAGTTTGCATGCGGCCCCCCATGGCATATGAAAACTTGTCTTGTGGCCCTCAGGTAATTTGAGTTTGAGACCCCTGGTTTAGAGTCACAAAATGATGTCATATGCCGCGTACACACGACCGTTTTTCGGGATGTAAAAAATGAATTTTTTTTTTAATGTCATTAACCCCTTCCATACCAGGCACTTACGCACCTTCCTGCCCAAGCCAATGTTCACCTTTTAGCTTTGCGCAACAACTAAAAAAAGACCGAAATTTTAGAAAAAAATTAAGGGCCAGATTCACGTAGGGCAGCGGCGGCGTAACGTATCGTAGATACGTTACACCGCCGCAATTTTTCATCGCAAGTGCCTGATTCACCAAGCACTTGCGATGAAAACCTACGCCGGCGGCCTCCGGCGCAAGGCGGGCCAATTTAAATGGGCGTGTGCCATTTAAATTAGGCGCGCTCCCGCGCCGGACCTACCGCGCATGCTCCGTTTCCGAACTCCCGCCGTGCTTTGCGCGAAGTGACGTCATTTTTTCGAACGACGACGCACGTAGCGTAATTCCGTATTCCCGGACGGCTTACGCAAACGACGTTATTTTTTAAATTTCGACGCGGGAACGACGGCCATACTTTATACAGCAATACGATTGCTGTGTAAAGTTAAGGCACCAAAAAAAAACCCACTAACTTTGCGACGGGAAACTAGACTAGCGGCGACGTAGCGAACGCGAAAATCCGTCGGAATCGCCGTAACTCCTAATTTGCATACCCGACGCTGGTTTACGACGCAAATTCCCCCCAGCGGCGGCCTCGGTATTGCATCCTAAGATCCGACAGTGTAAAACAATTACACCTGTCGGATCTTAGGGATATCTATGCGTAACTGATTCTATGAACCAGCCGCATAGATAGAAACAGAGATACGACGGCGTATCTCCACTGTGAATCTGGGCCTTAGTTTTTATTTATTTTTGTTAATTTTTTTGTAAATTAGTACGTTTTCTTCTTCAATTATGGGCACTGATATGGTGGCACTGATGGGCACCGATGAGGTGGCACTGATGGGCACTGATAGGCGGCACTGATAGGCGGCGCTGGTATGCTGCACTGATGGACATTCATAGGCGGCACTGATGGGCACTCATAGGCGGCACTGATGGGCACTCATAGGCGGCACTGATGGGCACTCTTTGGCGGCACTGATGGGCACTCATGGGTGGCACTTATGGGTGGCACTGATGGGTACTTATGGGTGGCACAGATGGGCACTGATAGGTGGGCACTGGGCATAGATGGGCACTAAGAGGTGGCACTGATGGACACTGGGTGGCACTGATGGACACTGAGGGGGTGGCACTGATGGCATTGCTGGGCATCATTTCAGCCAGTGCCCATGTTGCCAGTCAGTGCCCATTTTTGGGCACTGATTGGCATCGATTGTGTTCATTTTTTTTTATATTGGTGTTTTATTTTTACTTTTTGCTCTATTGAGCACCGGGGGACTCTCCCTGGTGGTCCAGTGTTGGCATCCGAGGGGGGCTGTGCTGATAAACAATCAGCACGAATCCCCCCTGTCAGGAGAGCTGCCAATTGGCTCTCCTCTACTCGCGTCTGTCAGAGTGAGGAAAAGCCGATTAACGGCTCTTCCTGTTTACATCGTGATCAGCCATGGTTGGACACGGCTGATCACGTGGTAAAGAGCCTCCGCCAAGATCGGAGATGCAGGGTGTCAGATTGACACCCCGCATCACCGATCGCCGTGCTGAGCACCCCCCATGGGCGCGCGCCGGCATGAAATCCTGCAGGACGTCAATAGACGTCCAGTCAGGATTTCACAACCACTTCCCGGACGTCAATTGACTATTGACCGGGCGGGAAGTGGTTAAAAGCGATCGTGTGTGGGCTCCAGAGCATTTTTCACGACGTAAAAAATGGGCATTAAAAATTTGAAACATGCTCTAAATTTTCGCTTCATTTTTAACGTTGTAAAAAAATGGTCGTGTGTGGGCTTTAACGACGTGAAAAACCCGCGCATGCTCAGAAGCAAGTTATGAGACGGGAGCGCTCGTTCTGGTAAAACTAGCGTTTGTAATGGAGTAAGCACATTCATCACGCTGTAACAGACAGAAAAGCGCAAATCGTCTTTTACTAACACGGAATCAGCTAAAGCAGCCCCAAGGGTGGCGTCATCCGCATGGAACTTCCCCTTTTATAGTGACGTTGTACGCGTTGTACGTCACCGCGCTTTGCTAGAGCATTTTTTTTTGTCACGATCGTGTGTGGGCAAGGCCGTTTTAATGATCGTTGTTTTTTTCTAGAACCTGAAAAACTAAATTTTTTACAAAAAAAAAAACTTGTGTACGCGGCATTAGTTTTAATTTGTTAAAACAGAAAAAATATTGCGCATTCCAAAATCAAAACAAATATGTACAAAGCTGCGTCTCAAAAATGTCATACAACATCAAACATACAAATACAAAAAAAGGGGAGTCGCGCTAAATTGTGCAAAGTAATTGATGGACACTTAAATGACATGAACACAATCCTGATTGAAACAAAGATTCAGTGCATCAAAAAAAAATAGTCCAGAGCAAAAACTCAAAATAGATAATTGAAAGGTGAATGAAAATGAACACAGTCCAATATAAGTGAACAGGAGAGCAGTAAGTCCCAAGTGTGCAAAGCGAATCCACAACGTTGTGATAACTGACGAACAGGAGACCTCCACCCACGAGAAACACTGAGGCCCCGTACACACGACAGAGTTTCTCGGCAGAATTCAGCGAGAAACTCGGTCAGAGCCGGATTCTGCCGAGAAACTCTGTCGTGTGTACACTTTCGGCCCGATGGAGCCGCCGAGGAACTCGTCGAGAAAATAGAGAACATGTTCTCTATTTTCTCGTTGTTCTATGGGAGAACTCGGCCCGCCGAGCCCCTCGGCGGCTTCAGGGCTGAACTCGCCGAGGAACTCGATGTGTTTGGCACGTCGAGTTCCTCGGCTGTGTGTACGGGGCCTCACCCTTACCAGAAATAAGATCATAAACTGAAAAACTAACAAGACCTCCAATATCCACAGCAGGAACGAGTTCAAGCATCCATCCAATGGTATTAAAATGAGCAATGAATAATCCCCCAATTGATCACCAGGTATAGGAACTCCAGAATATGCAAAGAAATTAAGGAGAGCTCATAGCGTAAAAACCTATGATATTTTAATAGATAAAAAGCAGATTGTGCACTTACATCAATCCAATAAAAACGAGCATGAAATAACAGCCAGCCGGCTTTGTTTGGAGCGTGTGCCCGTGTCTTCCGGGTCCTCACACGTACAACGCGGTGACGTCAGAGCGCCGCCTCCCGACGTTTCGTCTCAACAGGGACTTGTTCTTTCTGCTGGGCAGGAATTGGTAATATAGGATTTCAACAATGTTGCTTTTCATAATTTTTTTGTACATTGATACTCTGTTTCCTTCAGCCTGAAGCCCAAAGGGTTGTCCGAAGATTTGGAAATATACTTCCCTAAGAGAATGTCCCTTTCACAAATCCACTTGTTACGGTTCTGACAGGAATCTTTCACCAACTCTCCATTGCTAATCTTCCAGCATTTCCAGGATCTGTTAAAAGAATGGATACGTTACGGGGATCTAAATATGCGTTTTTTCCAAGATGAAATCTTCTACTAAATTACTGTTGTTACATGATTTCTAAGGCCTAGATTCACAGTCCTCGCCGCAACTTTAAGGCGGCGTAGCGTATCGTATTTACGCTACGCCGCCTTAAGTCAGAGAGCCAGATTCACGAATAATTGCGGCGGCGTAACGTAACCCGTTTACGTTACACCGCCGCAAGTTTTCAGTGTAAGTGCCTGATCCTCAAAGCACTTACCTGGAAACTTGCGGCGGTGTAACGTAAAGCCGTCCGGCGCAAGCCCGCCCAATTCAAATGGGGCGGGTACCATTTAAATTAGGCGCGCTCCCGCGCCGGATGTTCTGCGCATGCTCCGTTCGCAATTTTCCCGACGTGCTTTGCGCGAAATTATGGCGGCTCGAAGTGTTTGTGAATTAGATTCAGATAGAATCGTCTATCTTTATGCCCGGCGTAAGGTATCTCAGATACGTTACGCCGCCGTAATTTAGGGCGCAAGTTCTGTATTCAGAAAGAACTTGCGCCCTTAGTTACGGCAGTGTAACGTATCTGTGTCGGCGTAAGCCCGCATAATTCAAATGTGGATGTTGGGGGTGTGTTTTATTTAAATTATGCTTGACCCTGCGTATTTGCCGTTTTTTACGAACGGCGCATGCTCGAAATTCCACCGCAAATCGTCATTGCTTTCGACGTGAACGTAAATTACGTCCAGCCCTATTCGCGAACGACTTACGCAAACGACGTAAAATTTCCAAACCTCGACGCGGGAACGACGGCCATACTTAATTAACATAGGATACGCCTCATATAGCAGGGGTAACTTTACGCCGAAAGAAGGCCTAACGTAAAAGACGTAAAAAAATGCGCCGGCCGGACGTACGTTTCTGAATCGGCGTATCTAGCTCATTTGCATATTTCTCACGTAAATCTATGGAAGCGCCACCTAGCGGCCAGTGTAAATATGCAGCCTAAGATCCGACGGTGTAAAACACTTACGCCGGTCGGATCTTAGGAAAATCTATGCGTAACTGATTCTATGAATCAGGCGCATAGATACGACCGGCCGGACTCAGAGATACGACGGCGTATCAGGAGATACGCCGTCGTATCTTCTATCTGAATCTACCCCATAAAATACATCTATGAAAGCAATTTCAAATTAAGGTCGGATCTAGTCTGTCTCACATGGGGGGGGGGGGGGGGGTTTGGGTGCAGAAAAAAATGTCAGAGAAGCAGATTATGGGAGGTCAGCAGGGCAATGTACAGGAAGTCAGCAGAGGATAGAATCAGCAGTTTGTAGGGCAGTGTGCAGTGAGTCAGCAGGGCAATGGATGGGAGTGCACAGGAATTGGTAAGGCAGTCTACCGGGATCAGTAGGGCAGAAGGCAGGGTTCAGCAGAGCAAAAGACTGGAGTCAGCCAGGCTGAGGACAGGGGTCGACTGAGCCAAGGACAGGGGTCAGTTTGGTACAGGACAGGGGGTTCGGTTGGTAAAGGACAGGGGTCAGCAGGGCAGAGGATAGGGGGCAGCTAAGCGGAGAACAGGGGACAGCAAAATGGAGCACAGGGGTCAGATTGGTACAGAGCATGGGTCAGGTTGTGTAAAGGACAGGGGTCAGATTGGTACAGAACAGGGGTCAGGTTGTGTAAAGGACCAGGGTCAGGTTGTGTAAAGGACCGGGGTCAGGTTGTGTAAAGGCCCGGGGTCAGGTTGTGTAAAGGACCGGGGTCAGCAGGGCAGAGAATGGGGGTCAGCTACTCAGAGGATAGGGATCCGCTGAGCGGAGGATAGGGGTCAGCAGGCAGGGTGGAGGACAGATGTCAGCAGGGTGAAGGACAGGGGTCAGCAAGGCAGAGCACAGGGGGTCAACAGGGCTGAGGATAGGGGATAGCCTAGCTGAGTACAGGGGTTAGCAGTGTGGAGGAGAGGGGTCACCACTGGCAGGTAGAAAAGACAGGTGAGAGGACAGGGGTCACTACTGGCAAGATAGGGGACAGGGGTCACCGCTGGCAGGACCAAGTATGGGGTCCCTGCTGGCAGGACAGAGGACGGGGTCAGCGCTGGCAGGACAGAGGACGGGGTCAGCGCTGGCAACATTGAGGAGAGTGGTCACCGCTGGCAACATTGAGGAGACTGGTCACTGCTGGAAGGAGATAGGACAGGAATTATCACTGGCAGGGCACTTAGCAGAGCTCTTTCTCCCATCCCTGCACTGTACTAATCCTGAACACAGGCAGCAGAATCTCCTCCTAGGCTCCTCCCCACACAGCACAGAGCTGAAATTGACATCTAAACAAACACAGCTACGATCTGCACAGTGTATAGCTGCTTGCTGCAGCTGAGCTGCCATTCTGACCAGGTCATTTCACAGGTCAGAACTGCAACACAGTAGCCAGCTACACACTGTGCAGATCATAGCTGTGTGTAAGGGAATCGGAGGAGTAAATCTTGCCACCTGTGCTTAGGCTGTGTACAGTGCAGGGATGGGAGACAGCTAGCACAGTTCCAGGGGTTGGGGAGGGGGGGGGGGTGTAGTCACATGTTTTTGACTACAGGTTCCGTCCGCTATAGATGTGAGTAACTAATAGTATTCCTGGCACATGAGTATCTAAAAAAGAGTGGCAGAAGCTATGTGGTAACCTATTGCATATATAAAAATAGTAAGGTTACCACAATTATTTTCATACCTATACGGCATATATCAATTGATTAGGAACTGTAGTCTAGAGGGTGAATGCTAGGGGGCTAGTAACCAGGCTAATATTAGCGTCTGTTTACGCTCCAGGTTGCCAGGTAATGCATTAGGCTCCATGCACACTGGACTTAAAAAACGTTGATTCTACAGGCGTTTGACGTTTTTTTCTCCTGCCTCTAGAAGCACTTCTATTGTGCTCTATGTGTCTTTGCACATTATTGACTGCTACAAGCGTTTTCTGTCAGGGACGTTCAGAGGCAGGAAAAAAACCCTTCTCTATCGCGTTTCCTGGAGGAGTTTAGGAGCTGTAAAAACGTCAATCTCTCCTAAATTCCTCTTCTGAACGTCAAGTGCCAAAGTTTTTTTAGGTGTGTTGTGGGAGTAAAAACTTTTGCAGAGGGGAGTGTAGTGCAAAAAACGCCTATAAACTAAACTCTCATAGACTCGCCTAAACTTTGTACAATATGCTTTCATTTTGCGTCTTTTATGCCATGTTTTTCAAGCTAAAAACTTTGACGTTTTTTCTGCTCCTTAGGTGACGTAATGTCAAGAGCGGGCGGCATCCCCATACAGAGCTATATAAGAGATGACTCACGAGTTGTGGTCATGCCCTCTGAAGACGTGTGACCATTCACGAAACTTGTCAAGGCGTGACCATGTGACTCATCGGTCCAATCAGGATAGCGGCTACCCGGGACTCACGGCAGCAACAAGTGAATGCCTGCTGACTGTTACAAGTGAGAAAGCCGCATATCTTAAGTTGTGACAAGCCTCATTGTTTTTTTATAAAATTGTAAGCATATTTTAAAAGGGGGGAAGGGTCTTTTGTATTAAACGGATTCACACTATGTGGAGTTTCCCCTTCCTTTTTATATGATCGCATTGCTGCACGCACGCACCATTATCATCCACATGTAAATCCGAGAGGAGAAAGATCTGGCCAGGCTTGTGGATCACCCGAGAAGGACTCCTACACTAATCTGATGAAACACCCCCAAGATGCACTAGACATCTACCTGCAGACACATTCAACTCTGTGGAAAGTGTAGCATTTATAGAGAGTGTAGCACCCTCTAGTGTGCTAGATTGAGTATAGTTTGTGAGTGTAGAAACATTCTGTTCAGCTGAGCTGCTGAATCTGGGTCAGGGTTTCAGTGGGAGTTCAGGGCTGGATGACTCATCCTTACAACTCTTCTGGTGCCTCCCCTCTGGTCTAGAATGTTGTAGAAACTTCTAGAGCTGGTGGGTGGAGGTTAGGAGGAGCTGTTTGGGATATTAATGAGGGCCTCAGCAGATCCCCAGTAAAGTGCTGTCAGGGGGCCGGCCACCTCATAAATAGATATGAGCAGACCCGTTGCGACAAGGCAAGCAAACCAAGCAATTACTTGGGGCCCCAAGCTTGCCTGGGGCCCCAAGCGGGTCCCTTGCCGCGCTTCCTATATGCTGCAGCCGCCTGTGCACTCTATAGAGAGCCTGCAGCACTGCTGCCTTGAGTCGTCACTTCCCCTTGTCTGTAGCGTGGCCGAGCTCCTCTTTCTTTCTCCTGTCAGTCCGGGTACCATGCGGTGCAGGAGATTGAGTTTCCTGTTTCCAGCTGGACTGACAGGAAGTGCACACTGAGTGCTCACTTACTTTCAGTCCGGCTGGGAACAGGAAACTGAATCTCCTGCTGCGCGGTACGCACCCGGTAAGGAGGGGGGGGAGAGAACATAGGGAGGGAGGGGGGGTCGGTGGAGTAAAAAGAACATGGGGGGGTAAAAAAAAACATGGGGAGAGGGGGAGTAAAAAGAACATAGGGAGGGGCGTGTGTGCGGGAGGAGGTTGATTGGCCTCCATGTCCACTTTGCTTGGGGCCCCCAAATTTGCCTACTAGCATAGGGGGGTTGTATTTTTCCTATTATCTGTGCCCCTTTCTGATGATCATGTGCTGGTCGGAGCGGAGGGAATATTTTTTCAGTTTCGGGCGCATGCCCATTCAGCTTCGCTCGCATGTTCTTCTGCCTTGGCTCAAATCCTTGCCAGCCGCCAGCCTGCTGATCTCCTTGCCTTCCCTGGCGGAGTGATCTTCCTCCGCTCCCCATCCAGTAGTAGCCGGGGCCCGAAGAGTGAGACTTGAGAGGCTGTGAGGCGGGCGGCGACGGGCAGAGAGTCGCTGATTGTTGCCATTACTAGTAAAGAAAAAAATATGTCCCCGGATTTAATTTTAAAAATCTGGTCACCTTATGTTGGTGGCCCTCAGGGGTCACCCCTAGTCTGGGGGGGGGGGGGTAACTTTGGGCTAGGGCTTGGGTGCATGAAGGATCCTGCCATAAAATATGGAGGAAGCCCTTCCTGGAAGCACGGGAGAAGGAGAGAGGACAGCTGGAGCACGTTAGCACATCTGGGAGATCTCCTAAGAGTCAGCCGTGCGAGCTGGTGAGTGTCAGTCTGCAGGACTGTGGTGAAGAAGTTAGCCAGGAGGGCTAGTGAAAGATGCAGGTTGAGCCAGGTGAGTTGGCAGTGCCTGAAGAGGTGGTGCTGAGATCAGTAGCCACAGGAAGAGTAATACAAGCTGGACACTGTAATCTCTGCTACTCAACCAATGGGCCTCTGGTTCCTGCCTGTAATGGGTCATTGCTTTAATCTGAGTGACTGCCAGATCTTCACACAGTGATCCAGCTGGGTTCTGCAAGCAATTGTGTGCTGGAGGAAGAAGTGGAGCTGTAAATAGAGACTGTATATAGGAAGAGTGTCCTGAAGTCTGTTTTTTGAGTTTGCTAAAGTGAAGTGGGCATCCCTAGGACCCCTTTCACACTGGGGCCCTGGCTGCGTTAGCGCTAAAGCGCCGCTCATTTTATTGGCGCTTTAGCGCTGTTTAACTGGCGCTTTTCAGCCGCTAGCAGGACTTTTCCTAATGTCCCGCAAGCGCACTGCCCCAGTGTGAAAAAACCCACTGGGCCGGATTCAAGTAGATTTGCGCATTTATTACCGAGGCCCAGGGCAACGATTTTGCCCTGCGCCCCCGCAATTTTTTTGCGCTGCCCTCGATTCACGGAGCAGAAGATCCGTAAACTGCGCAGGCGCGCCGGCAAAATGCCCGGCGCAAGCTCGCGCAATTTAAATGATCCCGTAGGGGGCGGGAATCATTTAAATTAGGCAAGTTCCCGCGCCGATCGTAGAGCGCATGCTCCGTCGGGAAACTTTCCCGACGTGCATTGCGGCAAATGACGTCGCAAGGACGTCATTTGCTTCAAAGTGAACGTGAATGGCGTCCAGCGCCATTCACGAATCACTTACGCAAACTACGTAAAATTCAAATTTCGCGACGCGGGAACGACAGGTATACGTAACATTGGCTGCCCCTGCTAATAGCAGGGGCAGCCTTACGCAAAAACCGCCGTACGGAAACGACGTAAATTGCGTACGCAGGGCTCGCGCAACATTGTGAATCGGTGTTAGTATGCAATTTGCATACTATACGCTGAGCACAACGGGAACGCCCCCTAGCGGCCATCGCAAGAATGCAGCCTAAGATATGCGGGCATAAGAGCCTTATGCCGCGCAGATCTTAGGCTGCAGTCGGCGTAACGAGGTTCCTGAATCAGGAGCATTCGTTACGCCGGGGCAAGTAAGCAATTGCGCTGTGTAACCTATGGTTACACAGGCGCAATTGCTTCTTGAATCCACCCCACTGAAATGAATGGGAGGCGGTTTTCAGGCGCTATTTAGAGGCCATTTCTAGCGCTAAAATGCCTGAAAACCACCTCACTGTGAAAGGGGTCTAAAGGGGGGTGCGCTACAAGTGGAACATGAGACCAGTAATAACGGCATTGCTTGCTCTACACTAGTAGCTGTGATGTGCATCAGTGGAGGATGGGGGAGCGTGAACAGGACATCAAAGAAGCCAGAAAACAATGGTAAAAATATAAAATGTGAGTTGGGTATGACTTCAACACTCTTATGCCACGTATACACGATCGGACATTCCAACAACAAAACCGTGGATTTTTTTCCGATCGCCAAGAACACGGTGACGTACAACACTACGACAAGCCGAGAAAAATTAAGTTCAATGATTCCGAGCATGCGTCGAATTTTTGTGCATTTAATTGTGTACACACGGTCGGAATTTCCGTCAACAAGCTTACATCGAGCATTTGTTGTCGGAAATTCCGACCGTGTGTACGCGGCATAAGTTCCTTTTTTGTGGGACAGCTTGGTCAGTTAAAGGAAGTTGAAAAATAACAGACTTACTGGCATGATCAGATGTTACGGAGGATTCAGAAGAGCAAAGACTGCAGTGTTATGAAGGCTACTGATAGACTGCATCTTGAAGATTGACACTTACTCTGTTTTTCCCAATGGAAAAATCCACTCTTTCCACGTAGACCACTGACTCCATCTTATCTCCTTTCCAAGCCAATAATCTCCTTTATTTGAGAAGAAACTCTGAAATGAAGAATTATAGTCACATTTTTTAACAAATATTGTTAAGTTGGTGCAGTGAGACAGTGAGGAGCACATTTTGGACAGAAAGGACAACTCACAAGGCTTGAAAGAAACCATCTACGTCGAACTGGAACAATCGTTGAACAGGAGTGAGGCCTTCAACACCATTCAACATCTCTACCTGGGTTGCATTATATATATATATCTTACCTCCCAACTTTTTGAGATGGGAATGAGGGACACCTGTCAGCAAATGTATGCAGGCATAGGACGCACCCCTTGCCACGCCCTCTTAAAGGAGAATTGTCCAAAAAAAAATACACAATTGGTTAAACCCACAAGTGCTTGTATTTACCACTACTATTCCTTTATATTGGCGTTTGGAATTTACAAATGCAACAATTTAGAAATTGGATGAAAGGTTTAGCGCTGGGAAACACTTTTTGAAAGATAAATAGTGCATTTTATATACATCTATACAGATCAGACTAAAATGAGGGGGAATAAGGGACAGAGGGACATTGCTCCAAATCAGGGCCAGTCACTCAAAATTAGGGACAGTTGGGAGCTATGTGTGTATATATATATATATATAAGTTTGGTGATTTTCTCAGACTAAGGCCTCGTACACACGACCGTTTTCCTCGACAGAATCCATCAAGAAACTTGCTGGCAGAGCTTTTTTGCTGAGGAAAACGGCCGTGTGTATGTTTTTCACAGAGAAAAGTGTCAAGGAACTCGACGGAAAAAAAAGAGAACAAGTTCTCTTTTTCCTCGTCGGGAGTCTCAATTTGCTTGTCGTGTTTCCCGTCAGGCTGGTTTTCGACGAGAAACACGTTCGTGTGTATGCTTAGAAACCAGCGCATGCTCAAAAAAAAATATGAGACGGGAGCGCACCTTCTGGTAAAAGTAGCGCTTGTAATGGAGATAGCACATTTGTCACGCTGTAACAGACTGAAAAGTGCAAATCATCTCTCACCAAACTTCTACTTAAAGCGGGGGTTCACCCCCAAATTTTTTTTTAACATTACATTCAGGCGAGTTGTCAGAATGACAATCGGCTGTTTTTTTTTTTATTTTATTGCCGTACATACCGTATTTTCACAGCCGCTTCCGGGTATGTAATCTGCGGGACTGGGTGTTCCTAATTGATTGACAGGCTTCCGACCGGCGCATACAGCGCATCACGAGTTGCCGAAAGAAGCCGGACTGCGAGTCGGCTCTCTACGGCGCCTGCGCACCGATGTTCGGCTTCTTTCGGCAACTCGTGACGCGCTGTATGCGCCGGTCGGAAGGATGTCAATCAATTAGGAACGCCCAGTCCTGCAGATTACATACCCGGAAGCGGCGGTGAAAATACGGTATGTATGGCAATAAAGTAAAAAAAAACAGCCGATTGTCATTCTGACAACTCGGCTGAATGTAATGTTAAATTTTTTTTTTTTTTGGGTGAACCCCCGCTTTAACACGCAGTAACATGAGATAAGCAAAAGCCAAGGGTTGTGCCAGTGGAATCAAACTGCCCCTGCCATCATACGTGTTGTACGTCACCGCGTTTGAGAACGACGAGATTTGGTCTTGACAGTGTGTACGCAAAGAAAGCTTGTCAAGTTTCTCCACAAGCCTGACAAGGAACTCGTCGAGGAAAACGATGTTTCATTTACGACGAGTTCCTCGGTCGTGTGTACGAGGCCTTATATATAAAATTGGTTTGTTTTATAAAACATCAGCTTACTTGAGTAGATCTCAAACAAATCCGATTGGAAATGTTTGCACTACAATGAACAATACAGATGAGAGTGAACAAACACCTATAATCCTGTAAAGATTTATAGTAGTAAATAGTAGTAAAATGGCTACTACACATACAAACACCAAAACTAGCATAGAATAAGTGGAAAAAGGTGCAAAACTATCAAAAATCACACATGTGATAAAGTCCTGTCCATAAATAAGGATCAAATCTAGCAGTCCAGTAATTCCTCCACAGAACAGTGTCTAGATGAAACACCTCCACCAAAAATGCAACGTGCACAAATTAAATCTTCGGTGAGGAAACCTCTGAGTGTGCTAGCAGCTCACCTCACGGCTGTTTGGCCAAACAGCTAGCAGAGATACTGATCGTAGCTGGATGAGTGGGCTGATAAAACACCTCCCCCTGACTCCTAAGACAGCTCTCAGCGGCCAGTGTGTGTCATGGAAAAGAGAAGACATAGGCAATGCATATAGCGTGACACTGTAAGGCCGGGTACACACGGACAAACATGTATGGTGAAAGCGGTCCGTCGGACCGTTTCCACCATACATGTCTGCCAGAGGGCTTCTGTACGATGGTTGTACACACCATCGTACAGAAGTCCGCGCGTAAACAATACGCGGGGCGTGTCCGCGGTGTCGCCGCGTCGATGACGCGGTGTCGCCGCGACAATGACGCGGCGACGTGGGCGGCCCGCCTTTAAAATGCTTCCACGCATGCGTCGAAGTCATTCGACGCATGCGAGGGACGGCGGGCGCCTGGACATGTACGGTAGGTCTGTACTGACGACCGTACATGTCCGAGCGGGCTGAATTCCAGCGGACTGTTTTAAAACAAGTCCAGGAATATTTGTCTGCTGGGAAAAGGCCCGGCGGGCAAATGTTTGCTGGAATTCGGCCCGCTCGCGCCCACACACGACCAAACATGTCTGCTGAAACTGGCCTGCGGGCCAGTTTCAGCAGACATGTTTGCTCGTGAGTATGGGGCCTGAGGGTACCCCGCACGGGTAAAGATTTGAGAAAATGCACTCACATGAATGAAAGGACAGTGGGCATAAATCGACGAGTGCCGAACTCATATCCCCCTCAGAGTATCAGTTATACAGGTGAGAGTGTGATCTGATCCTCATACATCCAAATGGCAAGGCTCAATGTATCATAGGAGCATTAAGAAGAGCGAAAAAGAGACCCTAGCCAAACTCGTATTAAAACTTCAGACTCTGTCTGTACCCCGGTGCTCCAATCCCTACGTATCGTCACGTCACGTGACTTCATCAGGGTTCCCCTTTTTCTATGTACACAAGGGGCCTATTTCTCTCAAATATTGTTCACAAATCTGTCCAAATCTGTGTTAGTGAGCACTTCTCCTTTGCCGAGATAATCCATCCACCTCACAGATGTGGTATATCAAGATGCTGATTAGACAGCATGATTATTGCACAGGTGTGCATTAGGCTGGCCACAATAAAAGGCCACTCTAAAATGATTTTTTTTATCAAACAGCACAATGCCACAGAGGTCACAAGTTGTGAGGGAACGTGCAATTGGCATGCTGACTGCAGGAATGTCCACCAGAGCTCTTGCCCTTGAATTGAATGTTCATTTCTCTACCATAAGCCGTCTTCAAGAAGTTTCAGAGAATTTAGCAGTACATCCAACTGGCCTCAGAACCGCAGACCACATGTAACCACACCAGCCCAGGACCTCCACATCCAGCATCTTCACCTCCATAACCAAAGAATTTCTGCACAAACTGTCAGAAACCATCTCAGGGAAGCTCATCTGCTGCTCTTTGTCCTTATTGGGGTATCCACCTGACTGCAGTTTGTCGTGGTAACTTGAGTGGGCAAATGCTCACATTCGATGGCATCTGGCACTTTGGAGAGGTGTTCTCTTCACGGATGAAGCCCGGTTTTCACTGTACAGGGCAGATGGCATTGGAGACAGCGTGTATGGGGTTGTGTGGGTGAGCGGTTTGCTGATGTCAATGTTGTGGATGGAGTGGCCCATGGTGGCGGAGGGGTTATGGTATGTGCAGGCGTATGCTATGGACAATGAACACAGGTGCATTTTATTGATGGCATTTTGAATGCACAGAGATACCGTGAGGAGATCCTGAGGCCCATTGTTATACCACTGATCCACGACCATCACCTCATGTTGCAGCATGATAATGCACGGCCCCATGATGCAAGGATCTGTACACAATTCCTGGAAACTGAAAACATCCCAGTTCTTGCATGGCCAGCATACTCACCGGACATGTCACCCATTAAGCATGTTTGGGATGCTCGGGATCCAAACCTACTATACCTCCAGTCCTCTCAAAAACCTGCACTGAGAGGAATGAAGGTATAGAAATAGGTGTCCCAAGTACTTGCAGCCAATCTGCTAGCAGTACACCACTAATTGATTTTAGCAGGCAAATTTCCCTACCCCAGTGGCTGAACCGTAAAAAGAAATTCGGTCCCAGCCATCCACATGTTCAGAGTCTAAATGCTAGCTTTTCAGCTGGTAGACCCTGCCCCTTTTGTGAATTTGTGGAATGTGCTGTACCTCAGTGGCAGGTTCCAAAATGCCATTTATTTTCACGGAAGGCCATTCCGGGTCTTTAACGGTATGTGTAAGGCAATGTTTTGGCCTCGTTGGACATAGCGATCAGCAGTAAGATTCATATTACTGCTGACTCATGGTCCAGTAGGCATGGACAGGGACGTTACCTTTCCTTCACGATGCACTGGGTAACTCTGCTGGCAGCTGGGAAGGATGCAGGACAGGGTTCAGTGTTGTTGAAGCTTGTTCTGCCACCATGCCTCCAAAATGCTAATGGTGATTCTGCACAGCTCTCTCCTCCACCCCCTCCTCTTCTTCCTCTATGGCCTCTTCTACAGATTTGTCCTCTGAACCAGCATTGCTCCATAAGCGTTCAAGGGGCTATGCAAGCAGTCAGGCTAAAAGATGCCATGTGGTGCTTGAGTTGGTCTGCCTAGGGGTCAGGAGCCACACTGGGGCAGAGATTCTGTCAGCTCTGCAGAAGCAGGCTCACAGGTGGTTGACACCACACCAGCTTCAGCCAAGAATGGTTGTATGCGATAATGGCACCAACCTTCTCTTCGCCCTCCGGCAGGGACACTTGACCCATGTTCCATGTTTGGCACATGTCCTGGATTTGGTAGTGCAGCATTTCTTGACCAGGTACCCAGGCTAACAAGATCTCCTGGGGAAGGCCAGAAAAGTCTATAGTCAATTCCGCCGGTCATACAATGCCAGTGCTCAGGGGGATGACATTCAAAGGGAATGCAACCAGCCCACCAACCGCCTCATTTGTGACATGCCTACCAGGTGGAACTCAACGTTGGCAATGCTGCAGCAGCTGCACACACAGCAGAGGGCCATCAATGTTCGAGTGATTGGCACAAACTCTTCTTCTTTTCCATCTATTCTCTTCTCCCCTTCTCACCTTACTTCAGATAGCTTGCCTACTGGAGATGCTCCATATCTTGGCTCGTAATTTTTTTCAGCAATGCAAACTTACTGATCTGTCTAGTTTTCCAATAGTGATTACCAGATGTTAACTCCCCCGGTGATAGTTTTTTTTGATGGCTTTGAGGTGGGGCTCAGGTAGTGGATGGGGGTATTCCCCTTTGGCACAGGATGATCCCATTAGGGGTGCCAGGGGCAGGGATGACCCCTTTCCGCTCCCTCTCCCACTGTCGTTCCCCTCTGGGCTCTAATCCATGGCTAACCTGTCTGGTGGGGCTTCTGAGATTCCTATCTCATCGCTAGCAAATGCCATCCAATGACCTGATATGGTCTCATTACTGAATGCATGTCCCTTCACATCTCCAGTGCACTGTCATTTACAACAATATGTTTTATTTTATCGCACTATGCTGTTTTTATTCTTGATTGGAAAAAATAAATATAAAAAAAATAAATAAATAAAAACATTGTCCAAGAAGTGTTTACTACCACTTTAAGGCCTTAAAACTGTTTTAGTGTGGAACTATTCCTAAGACCATATTATAGACTGGTGGTAAAATATAGTTTTATGATCTATATCAGAGGTTTCCAAACTGTGGCCCTGGGGCCTTTGCTTGCCTTTATCTGGCCCTTGGGGCATCATTCCATCCACTGACACCAACAATGAGGCTTATGGAGCATTATCAAAAAGGCACAGTACCTTCAACTATTCCTCCCACTGACACCAACGATGGGCCCCTATTCCTCCCACTGACACCATTGATGGGCCACTATTCCTCCCTCTCACACCGATGGACCACTATTCCCTCCACTGACACCAAGGATGGGCCACTATTCCTCCCACTGACACCAAGGATGGGCCACTTTTCCTCCCACTGACACCAACGATGGGCAACTATTCCTCCCACTGACACCAAGGATGGACCACTATTCCCTCCACTGACACCAAGGATGGGCCACTATTCCTCCCACTGACACCAAGGATGGGCCACTATTCCTCCCACTGACACCAAGGATGGGCCACTATTCCTTCCACTGACACCAACGATGGGCAACTATTCCTTCCACTGACACCAATGATGGGCAACTATTCCTTCCACTGACACCAACGATGGGGCAGATTCTTTCCATTGACACCAACAATGGGGCACTATTCCTCCCACTGACACCAAAGATAGGGCATGGTTTACTCCCAGTGGACACCAGGACATTTTCTACTCCCACTAGCCCTAGTCCGGCCCTCCTAAAGTCTGAAGGACAGTAAACTGACCCTTGGCTTAGAAAGTTTGGAGACCCCTGATCTATATAGAACATATTTTGTTTGCAATCCTAAAATTGAGCAAAAAAATAATACCCAAAGTGGTTATTTACCTCAGGAGATATATACAAAATGGTTCAATAGAAAAAGGGGCCTTTAAAGAGTAGGGCCCCTCTTTAATCCTATGTGAGTCCACGGAGCATGAATACTGTATATGGTACCAACAAAACATCTTCATAGAGTACAATGACTTTTGAAAATTTAGAAGTACAGTAAATCTGAATTTCTGTATGAGCATAGGCAGGTACTTGGTGCTTCTCCCCTAACCTGAATGGACTAAGGTCTTTATTTATTTATTTATTAAAATGCTTAAAAGCGGAGGTTCACACAAAAAGTGAACTTCCGCTTTTCGGAACCCTACCTCCCCTCCGGTGTCACATTTGCCACCTTTCAGGGGGAGGGGTGCCCACTTCCGGGCATAGACTCCCACGGGAGTCACACCCCTTAGCGTTACCCCCCGCTGTCTTCTGGGAAACACACTGGTCCCAGGAGACAGCGAGGACCAGTGACAATGCGCAGTAGGGAATCGGGCAGTGAAGCCACAACGCTTCACTTTCTGATTTCCTCACAGAGGATGGCGGCAGGGGGAAGCCGTGAGACGAGCGATTGCTCGGCTTCGGCATCGCGGTCACCCTGGACAGGTAAGTGTCCATTTATTAAAAGTCAGCAGCTGCAGTATTTGTAGATCCTTGCTTTGCATTTTTTTTTTTTCGCGGGTCCTCTGCTTTAACCTACGCAGTCTTACCCGAAGGCCTCGATTCGAATGGTCTTTCATGGTCGAACATTAAATGCAATAATTAAAAATATGTAGCACCCTCCTAGGATTGGGTATATTTAGTTCTGGCTCACTGGGTTCAGTGGAGCTGCTTTTTTTATTGTCAGGCTAATTTAGTTGTGCTCACTGTAATCAGTGGAGCTGTGTTAATTATTCTGGTCAGTGTTTCACCTGCTTGCTCTTTCTGCTTTCTGGAGAACTGTGGATCTCTATAGTCTAGAACATAGGTGTGGAGCAAGGCAAATAGGCAGCATAAATATTTATACAGCCCTGGCCAATGCCTGGGAGGATGGCCCAGACGGCTGCTGGGAGTCTGTATAAATACTCTGAGACATTGACCTTCTGGGTCTCTTCCTGCAGGAGAGGAACACAGGCAAGGGTAGGGCTTCTTGCCCCTTAGGCTACCCTGCCATGTGCTTGCAAGGTGCTGAGGCCTCAGATGGGTGATCTGGAGGGCCTGGATGCTGAAGTTGCAGAGAGCTGACTGAGGGCTGTCTGCTGAAGATCTAGTCTGGTATCACTGGGGAAAGATGTTGCATGGATGTTGGAAGAAGGCAACCAGCTTTCCCTGGACATTCTGTAAGTACAGACTGCTGTAAGTAGGGTTGTCCCGATACCGATACTAGTATCGTTATCGATACCGAGCATTTGCCTGTGTACTTGTACTCGGGCAAATGCTCCGATGCTTCACCCGATATCTGGGCAGTCAGGGTGATCAGTGCGATGGGGGAGTTACAAGCACTGGTCACCCTGTATAGATTTTAAACTCTGACAGCCGGTCCTCTCTCTCAAACCCCCCGCCCCCTCCCGCCATGGCTTTCAGCGGTGATCGGTGCTTCCCTCCCACACACGATTACCGCTGACTGTCCCCTATCCTCCTCCAGTCTCCATCCATCCTTCTCCATGCTGCTGTCCCCCTCTGTTCTCTTCCATGTCCCCATCTCTTCTCTGTGTCCCTCTCCGTGCATCTGTCCCCCTCTCTCCTCCATGTCTCCCTCCTTGCATCTGTCCCCTCCATGCATCTGTCCCCCCTCTCCTCCACGTCCCCCTCCTTGCATCTGTCCCCCCTCTCCTCCGCGTCCCCCTCCTTGCATCTGTCCCCCTCGCTTCTCTGTGTCCCCCTCCGTGCATCTGTCCCCCTCTCTCCTTTGTGTCCCCCTCTGTATATCTGTCCCCCTCCGTGCATCTGTCCCCCTCTCTCCTCCGTGTCCCCCTCTGTGCATCTGTCCCCCTCCGTGCATATGTCCCCCTCTCTCATCCGTGTCCCCCTCCTTGCATCTGTCCCCCTCTCTCCTCTGTGTTCCCCTCTGTGCATCTGTCCCCCTCTCTTCTCCGTGTCCCCCTCTGTGCATCTGTCCCCCTCCGTGCATCTGTCCCCCTCTCTCCTCCGTGTTCCCCTCCGTGCATCTGTCCCCCTCACTTTTCCGTGTCCCCCTCCATGCATCTGTCCCCCTCTCTCCTTTGTGTCCCCCTCTGTGCATCTGTCCCCCTCCGTGCATCTGTCCCCCTCTCTCATCCGTGTCCCCCTCCTTGCATCTGTCCCCTTCTCTCCTCCGTGTCCCCCTCCATGCATCTGTCCCCCTCTCTCCTTTGTGTCCCCCTCTGTGCATCTGTCCCCCTCCGTGCATCTGTCCCCCTCTCTCATCCGTGCCCCCCTCCTTGCATCTGTCCCCCTCTCTCCTCCGTGTTCCCCTCCGTGCATCTGTCCCCCTCACTTTTCCGTGTCCCCCTCCATGCATCTGTCCCCCTCTCTTCTCTGTGTCCCCCTCTGTGCATCTGTCCCCCTCCGTGCATCTGTCCCCCTCTCTCATCCGTGTCCCCCTCCTTGCATCTGTCCCCCTCTCTCCTCCGTGTTCCCCTCCGTGCATCTGTCCCCCTCACTTTTCCGTGTCCCCCTCCATGCATCTGTCCCCCTCTCTCCTTTGTGTCCCCCTCTGTGCATCTGTCCTTCTCCGTGCATCTGTCCCCCTCTGTGCATCTGTCTCCCTCTCTCCTCCGTGTTCCCCTCAATGCATCCGTCCCCCTTTCTCCTCTGTGTCCCCCTCCGTGCATTTGCCCCCCCTCTCCTCTGTATCCCCCTCCGTGCATCTGTCCCCCTCTCTCCTTTGTGTCCCCCTCTGTATATCTGTCCCCCTCCGTGCATCTGTCCCCCTCTCTCCTCCGTGTCCCCCTCTGTGCATCTGTCCCCCTCCGTGCATCTGTCCCCCTCTCTCATCCGTGTCCCCCTCCTTGCATCTGTCCCCCTCTCTCCTCCATGTTCCCCTCCATGCATCTGTCCCCCTCACTTTTCCGTGTCCCCCTCCATGCATCTGTCCCCCTCTCTCCTTTGTGTCCCCCTCTGTGCATCTGTCCTTCTCCGTGCATCTGTCCCCCTCTGTGCATCTGTCTCCCTCTCTCCTCCGTGTTCCCCTCCATGCATCCCTCCCCCTTTCTCCTCTGTGTCCCCCTCTGTGCATTTGCCCCCCTATCCTCTGTATCAGCCTCCGTGCCTCTGTCCCCCTCTTTTCTCCCCCTCCGTACTGCCGCCCCCTCGATATCTCAGGATGGAGAGCGGAGGTAGGAGCCGGTAAACATCGTAACCTCCTGTGATTACAATGAATAAGCACTGAAGCACAGTGCGAAACGCGTTAGCATTTTCCTGATTGTTTGCTGTGGCGTGTGATGTTCTGTGACCAGTTTTAATAAAAAGGAACGTTTTTGGAGTGCGGCTGTCCCAGCTTCTTCTCTTCAATTTTCCTGTGATTACAATGTCTCAGTTTATGAATGGAGAGGAGCCGCTGTCTTCTCTCCATTCATTTTCAGTGCAGCTGAGGCTGCTGAGAAAGGGACTGGGGAATATGTGTCCCTAGTCCCTTTCTCTGTCTCAGAGGGGAGATGTCAGAGGTCTGTTAAGACCCCTGATATCTCACCATAGCCCCCCAACAGGGCTGATAAAAAAAATAGCTTGCTGCATTTTTGGTGCAAATTTTGGTCAGTAAAACAAACTGCACCAAAAAACACACCTCCCATTGAAATGCATTGAAAATGCAGCAAGAATGCATCAAAAAATGCACCTGTGTTGCGATATTGATGCATTTTTTTAATCACATGACTTAAAAAAAAGAAAAAACACACACACCATAAGCAAGGTAAAATTGCGGCAAAATCGCAGGCATTTTCTGCTGCCATTATCAGCGAACAATGCTGAAAATCACTGCAGTATATACTTTACCTTAAGAGCTTCATCCTCGTGTCGTACAGTGAGAAGGTTGGCAGACTCCTGAAGACATCCTCTCTCACTTTCATACCAATCTTTTGTTCCTTCATTGATCAACAAACATTTCTTACCAATCATAATCCAATTTTCTGAACAGAGATCTGGAATGGAAAAGGCAATAAATTCCAAACAGATTATTGCAGTTTCATTGACAGAAAGGCAAAATATCATCAATGCCCTCTTTTTAGAGCAGGGTTCGACAAACCCCGGGCACCAGGTCGCCATTTTGACTACAATTCGCGACCTGGCGCCTGGGGTATCCTATGTCTCCGTGCCCCCCCTGCCGCGCGATCATGTCAGGCCGCAGCTTTGTGGCCTTCTGCAGGTCTATGCTTTCTTTCTGTGATCTGGCGCCATCTTGTGGTGGCCGTTGATATGACAAGACAACCAGAAATTCTAATGGAGCTTCCCCTGTCTGTTTTCACTGCCATCTCCTTCCCTCTAATTGGAACCCCCAAACATTATACATATTTTTTATTCTAACACCCTAGAAAATAAAATGGTGGTAAAGACCGCCATTTTATTTTCTTACTGTTACTTTCCGTCACACCGTATTTGCGCAGCAGTCTTGCAAGCGCACTTTTTTGGGAAAAAATATACTTTTTTTTATTTAAAAAATAAAACAGTAAAGTTAGCCCATTTTTTTTTATATTGTGAAAGATAATGTTACGCCAAGTAAATTGATACCCAACATGTCACGCTTCAAAATTGCGTCCGCTCGTGGAATGGCGACAAACTTTTACCCTTTAAAATCTCCATAGGCGACATTTAAAAAAATTCTACAAGTTGCAGGTTTTGAGTTACAGAGGAGGTCTAGGGCTAGAATTAGTTTGAACACCGTTTTCATATGCGGGCGCTACTCATTTATGCATTCGCTATTGTGCGCCAGCTCGTCGGGACGGGGTGCGTTCCTGGCTCCTAACTTTTTTAGCTGGCTCCTAGATTCCAAGCAAATTTGTCAAGCCCTGTTTTAGAGGGTTCCAGTTCCCACTTCCTTCCGGGGCACCGCGGCGCCGGAAGGAAGTTCACCTCTCCTGCCTCCCTCTCGGCAATCATCTGGGACATGTCACAGGTCCCAGATGATTGCTCGGCCAATCACAGTGTGCAGCGCGGCTTGCGCAGTGCGTGCCTAGCTGTGCCACAGAGAGGAGGAGGAGAGGAGCGGGGCTTTGTTCCCCTGCATCACTGGACCCGGGACAGGTGAGAGTGCGATTATTAAAAGTCAGCAGCTGCAGTATTTGTAGCTGCTGACTTTTAATATTTGAGAATACAGAACCAAGTATCATTTTTGTGGTGGTAAGTAATTTGTATGGAATTTGTTCATGATAACAAAAAAAGCAGTAAAATAGATCCCCTGTAGTCAGTAACAAAAATGCCCCCTCTAGCAACAATAGATCCTCCCCTTAAAGTGATTGTAAACCCACTCTTACAACTTGCACCTACAGGTAAGCCTAGATTAAGGCTTACCTGTAGGTGCAAGAGATATCTCCTTAACCTACACGGTTAAGGAGATATTTGCAGAAAACCCAGCACCAATGTCTATGGCGCATGCGCGCCATAGACAACGGCGCAGGTGCACTGAGCGTCCCGGCATTATGATTGTGATCATGCCGGGATTATGCCGCGGGAGTGACGTCATCGCCGCTCCGGCCAATCACAGTGCCGGAGTGACGATACCCAGAAGAAGCGTGGAGGGGACATGGTGGCGGCGGAGGAAGGGAACGAGAAGCGCTTTGGGGGCCTCGATCTCAGGTAAGTCACTCATAATGAGCTAGTATGCTATGCAAACTCTAATGTGATGGGGGCCTCTGACGTTAAGGGGTTTCTGGTGTGATGCAGAGACCTCTTATTTGAAGAGGGGTCTCTGATGTGAAGCGGGAACCTTGGATGTTATGAGGGGACCACTGATGTGATAAGGGAGACCACTGATGTGATAAGGGAGACCACTGATGTGATAAGGGAGACCTCTGATGTGAAGGGGAGACCTCTGATGTGAAGGGGAGACCTCTGATGTGAAGGGGAGACCTCTGATGTGAAGGGGAGACCTCTGATGTGAAGGGGAGACCTCTCATGTGATAATAGAGACCCTTGATGTAAAGGGGAGACCTCTGATGTGATAATAGAGCCCCTTGATGTGAAGGGGAGACCTCTGATTTGAAGGGCAGACCTCTGATGTGATAAGGGAGACCTCTGATGTGATAGGGGAGACCTCTGATGTGAAGGGGAGACCTCTGATGTGAAGGGGAGACCTCTGATGTGATCAGGAAGACTTCTGATGTGAAGGGGAGGTTTCTGATGGAAAGGTAAATTTCACCAAGGTGGTTGTATGCATTGTCCCAGGCTTGGGTTTTCTAATAATAAGTAACATTCATGTGTGGTTTTTTTTTACATTTTAGGCCTTCAGATTTTTTTTTTCTGATGTGATAAAGGCGACCTCTGATGTGATAGGGGAGACCTCTGATGTGATAGGGGAGACCTCTGATGTGATAGGGGAGACCTCTGATGTGATAGGGGAGACCTCTGATGTGATAGGGGATTCCTCTGATGTGATAGGGGAGACCTCTGATGTGATAGGGGAGACCTCTGATGTGATAGGGGAGACCTCTGATGTGATAGGGGAGACCTCTGATGTGATAGGGGAGACCTCTGATGTGATAGGGGAGACCTCTGATGTGATAGGGGAGACCTCTGATGTGATAGGGGAGACCTCTGATGTGATAGGGGAGACCTCTGATGTGATAAGGGAGACCTCTGATGTGATAAGGGAGACCTCTGATGTGATGGGGAGACCTCTGATGTGATGGGGAGACCTCTGATGTGAAGGGGGGGTTCTGATGGAAAGGTCATTTCATCAAGGAGGTTGTGTGCATTGTCCCAGGCTTGGATTTTCTAATAATAAGTAACATTCATGTGTGTTTTTTTACATCAGATTTGGCATTATTTTAAAGGTTGCTGCCAAAAAAGTTTGAGAAACGTTGCCATACAAAACTATAGTGCTGTGTGCCCATGTTGTGAATGTACAGCCCTTATTCTCACTGGGGGTCTTAGAAGAAATACCTTGCTCCATCTGGGTGACTCTAAGCTTGATTTCATCGAGTGATCTCTCCACAGTTTGCTGATCCTGAATGTTTTTTTCTTTCTGTACTTGCAGGGTTTCTCTGTCTCCTGTACATTGAAGGAGAGAATCATTCATAGTGTTCATACCCCGGACCAGACGCTCCAGGTTCTTCTGTGTGCTCTCCAGGTCATTCTTGGTGGAGGTTAACAGGTCCTCTTTACTCTGCAGCCTCTGCGAGAGACTTTCATTCATCTCCACAAAACGCTGAGACAGACGCTTCAATTCCCGAGATTCAGACACGTCTGCAGAGGAAGAAATACACATCATCAAATCATGAAAGGCTTTTGCCTGCAACTCCAACACATGGAAAGTCCACACTTGTAGTTCACATATAAACCAGTACAATATGTCTGTGAAGGACATGGTATAGCTAGCACGGTAGCAGTTACACACATTTAATTGGCCTTGTTCTGTAATTTCGAAGCAAAACACAGACATCTTAGAAGGCAGTAAAAGTTTGTGGCTACCCAGACTGACAAATCATCCACAATGTCATGGACATGCAATAATGTCTGGCAGCTTACCTTCTCCTCCATGTGTCCATTAGAGGCCTGACTCTCTTTCTGGCTGCCTTTTATCACCTCCCCTCCCTGTATGGCTCCACCCCAGGCTATCCCAGGAAGTCTATATTAAGTAGTGCACTGCAGGTCTGCTTTGCTATTCAACTTTGTTAGCTTGTGTTCCTGTCTGCCGTGTGATACGTTAACCTTTCTGTGTACCGATTTTGGCTCGTCTCTGACTACTCCTGTTTGCCTGTGACCCTGACCTTTGGCCTGTCCCTTAGTTACCCTCGTCTGCCTGTTGCCCCGACCTCGGCTTACCCATCACCATCCCTTGTGTCCTCAGTGGCTGCTTCCCCTCTTTCCCTACGGAGCGTGACCTGGGGGACTCCAGGGGCGGCGACCTGGGTTCAGTTGCAGCGAAGGCCATCCTCACCACTAGAGGCTCTGGTGAACACCTGCTGGACCTTAGACTCTGCGCCCTGGGGAATCTTGGGTTCACATTTCCTGTCCATCCGCAGTAGTCTGCTACTGGGTTCACTACCTTGCGGTGCACCCCTGTCTCCAACGGGGTGCATTTGTCACCTGGCCACAGGTGACCTGACAGTTTGAACAGCCAGGAACCCGGCCGACGTGCCGCGCCCCACAGACGATCCATTACAGGGCATAGTTCGCAGACTCGAGACACAAGAAGCTAATCAGACTCAGGTGATGCGATTCCTACAGGAACTGGCTTCCCGCTTTGAACAGCTTCAGACCTCATTGGGAACCCTGAATCCGCAACTCCAAGTACAACCAGTGGCTTCGCCTGTGGCACCAGTCGCAGAGTCACATTCGCTGAAACTACCACCTCCAATCCATTTTTCTGGAGACTCCAGGGCCTGCAGGGGGTTTCTTAGCCAGTGCACCATCCATTTTGAGCTTCAGCCTCAAAACTTCCAGTCTGATCGGGCAAAGGTAGCCTATATTATTTCCCTCCTTTCCAGTGAAACTCTAGCCTGGGCTGCCCCCCTGTGGGAGAAGAATGATCCGGTAGTTTTCAGCCTGTCTGACTTCTTGAAGCTCTTTCGTAAAAAATCTTGGAGGAGCAGTTTCTTCAGCGACTAGTGCTCTTTTACGTCTCCGCCAAGAATCCCGTTCAGAGGGACAATATGCTCTCCAGTTCCGTATCCTCTTAGCTGAATTGAGCTGGAACAATGAGGCCCTGGTCACTACCTTTTTACATGGCCTCTCTGACCGAGTGAAGGACGAATTAGCGGGAAGAACCATCCCCGTCGGTCTGGGCGATGTCATCTCCCTATGCAACCAGATCGATATTCGTTTTCAGGAGAGGTCCATTGAAAAGTGATGCCAACACTCCCTAGGTCTTAGCCAGTCTGAGCTCTCCTCACTTCGTCCCGTGGACCATCCTCTGCCTGCTGAGGAACCTATGCAGCTGGGCCGACCCAGACTAACCCCCGAAAAACGTGCTAGATGCAGAACTCTGGGCTTGTGCCTCTATTGTGGAGGCAAGGGCCACTTTCGTGACTCCTGCTCGCTTTGCCCGGGAAACGCTCGGGTTGAATACATTTAAAAGGTGGAGTATTGGACCCAGAAACATCACCTTCCCGTCTTCTTCTTCCGGTGTCCCTTCATGTAAGCACCTCTCCCCAATCGACCCTTGCGTATCTGGATTCCGGGGCTGCCGGGAACTTTATGGACTGGAGAATTGCTTCTTCTATAGCTCACCCTTTCACCCCTCACTACGCCATTGGTAGTCTCGGCAATTGTTGGCACTGTTCTCCCAGGGGGCCCTATTCGTTTCCAGACACTACCTATTAGGATGTCGGTAGGGATTCTCCACCAGGAGTGGATATCCTTCCTCATCCTAACCAAAGCCTCTACCCCCATTGTATTGGGCCTTCCTTGGCTAAAGCTCCACTCTCCCCATGTGGACTGGGTCTCTGGGCAGATCCTGGCTTGGGGCCCTTCATGTTTCTCGTCATGTCTTTCCAAGGTGACTTCCAAGGAGAGACTTCTGGGTTGCTACTACATCGGTATCCTCTGATCTTCCCACTGCATACAGCGATAACCGCCGGGATGTGTTCTGTAAGAAATCAGCTGATGTGCTTCCTCCCTACAGGTCTTTTGACTGTGCCATTGACCGTGATCCCGGAGCAACTCTGCCCAGGGGTCGTACATACCCTTTGTCCATCCCGGAGACCCAGGCCATGTCTGAGTATGTCGCAGAGAATCTTGAGAGAGGTTTCATCCGGAAATCCTCATCGCCTGCAGGAGCAGGGTTCTTTTTTGTTGCCAAGAATGATGGTACCTTGAGACCCTGCATTGATTATCGAGGCTTGTCTGACTCTGCTTCTGTTTTCTAACCTGCATCCGCTGCTCTGCAAACCTGCACCTGCTGACCTGTACCTGCTGACCTGTATCCGCTGCTCTGCAAACCTGCACCTGCTGACCTGTACCTGATGACCTGCATCCACTGCTCTGCTGACCTGCACCTGCTGACCTGTACCTGCTGACCTGCATCCACTGCTCTGCTGACCTGCATCCACTGCTCTGAAAACCTGCACCTGCTGACCTGCATCCACTGCTCTGCTGACCTGCATCCACTGCTCTGCAAACCTGCACCTGCTGACCTGTACCTGCTAACCTGCATCCGCTGCTCTGCAAACCTGCACCTGCTGACCTGTACCTGCTGACTTGTCTCCGCTGCTCTGAAAATCTGCAATTGCTGACCTGTACCTGCTGACCTGCATCCACTGCTCTGCTGACCTGCATCCACTGCTCTGCAAACCTGCACCTGCTGACCTGCATCCGCTTCTCTGCAAACCTGCTGACCTGTACCTGCTGATCTGCATCCGCTGCTCTGCAAACCTGCTGACCTGTACCTGCTAACCTGCATCCGCTGCTCTGCAAAGCTGCACCTGCTGACCTGTACCTGCTGACTTGTCTCCGCTGCTCTGAAAATCTGCAATTGCTGACCTGTACCTGCTGACCTGCATCCACTGCTCTGCTGACCTGCATCCACTGCTCTGCAAACCTGCACCTGCTGACCTGCATCCGCTTCTCTGCAAACCTGCTGACCTGCACCTGCTGATCTGCATCCGCTGCTCTGCAAACCTGCTGACCTGTACCTGCTGACCTGCATCCGCTGCTCTGCAAACCTGCACCTGCTGACCTGCATCCGCTGCTCTGCAAACCTGCACCTGCTGACCTGCATCCGCTGACCTGCAAACCTGCTGACCTGTACCTGCTGGCCTGTATCCACTGCTCTGCTGACCTGCATCCGCTGCTCTGCAAACCTGCACCTGCTGACCTGTACCTGCTAACTTGCATCTGCTGCTCTGCAAACCTGCATCTGCTGACCTTCATCCGCTGCTCTGCAAACCTGCACCTGCTGACCTGCATCCGCTGCTCTGCAAACCTGCACCTGCTGACCTGCATCCGCTGCTCTGCAAACCTGCATCCGCTGCTCTGCAAACCTGCATCCGCTGCTCTGCAAACCTGCACCTGCTGACCTGCACCCCCTGCTCCCTGTACCAGCCGTTCCAGCTTCCTCTTGGCTCCACTACTCCAAGCAGTGAGGACCGAACAGGCACCCTTACCACCACTGTCTCCACTCCAGTGGTCTCGAGCCGGGGTTGTACGGGAGGTCTCCCTCCGCACGTCAGGCTCACACCTAAGGTACGTTACACGATCTTGCAGCTTCTGCTGCTCTCTGTATCATTGAGCTCAGACATCAAGCTCTTTACTGCCACCTCTGGCTACTATGTGCATGTGCACCCCTCGTGTGAGCAGCCTGTACTGTGCTCCTGAACATGTCAGCTTTGTGAAAACGAGCTGGGACTAGGTAGGAAGATTTCCTTTACAAGTAGGGGCTGTGAAGGAAAGGGAGGGGTCTGTTTGTGTACAGGGAGGGGCCAGAGGCTTGTGTGTTTACAGATTTGAGTATGTGTGGGGCTGACATATATATACACATGTGGGGGTGGCATATATACAGGTGTGGGGGGGACTGACATATATACAGCTGTGGGGGGGACTGACATATATACAGGTGTGTGGGGGGACTGACATATATACAGGTGTGTGGGGGGACTGACATATATACAGGTGTGGGGGGACTGACATATATACAGGTGTGGGGGGGACTGACATATATACAGGTGTGAGGGGGCTAACATATATACAGTAGCCGTAGGTCCCATGGACCCGAAACACATATAGCCCCACTCTTCCTCTACAAGTGTGCAAAGATTATAGTCCGGCGGACCTACGGCCGGGGAGCAACAATTTTTTTAAGCCGGGCACCCCTTCTATAGACTCCCATGTTAAACTGTACTTTCTCCGGTAACTTTGGGGACCCAGTACTGGTCGGTCGTAGGTTCCCTGGACCCAGAACTTGGCACACATGTAGCCCCATTTTGCATCTACAAGTGTGCAAAGTTTTTTGTCTGGGGGACCTACGGCCGGGGAGCACCGATTTTTCAAACCCGGACACCCCTTCCATAGACTCCCATGTTAAACAGTCATTTTCTCTGGGGACTTTGGGGACCTGGTACCGGCTGGTCGCAGGTCCCCTGGACCCGGAACTTGGCACACATGTAGCCCCATTTCTCCTCTAAAAGTGTGCAAAGTTTGTTGTCTGGGGGACCTACTGTACAGCTGGGGAGCACTGATTTTTCAAAGCCGGGCCCCCACTTTCCATAGACTCCCATGTTAAACGTCAGTTTAGTCATGGACACAGGGAGGCATGGGCACATTGAGGCATGGGCACAGTGAGGCATGGGCACAGTGAGGCATGGGCACAGTGAGGCAAGCAGATGGACACCCTAGGCTTATACTCGAGTCAATAATTTTCCCCATTTTTTTGGTAAAATTAGGTGCCTCGGCTTATATTTGGGTCGGCTTATACTCGAGTATATACGGTAATAGGAGGTCCATCAGCCGAAGTTCAAGGAACCCATCGCAACCATTGGAGAAACTCTACGGTTTGGCTGAACCCTTGCTGAGAATGGCTCTTCTAAGCTCTTCTAGACCTTTTGTTATGAGAAGTCCTGGATGATGATGATGAGTGCCTGCCTTTGATGTCTATCAGACAAATTTAAAACAATATTTGTCCTTTAAATTCCGCAGTGCACCAAGAGTGAGTCAAATATTTTTCAGAACTGCAGATTACAGTGGAATCTTGGATTATGAGCAGGAGAACGCTCGTAATCCAAAGTACTCGCGTATCAAAGCGCGTGTCAGGAACTTTACTTACCGAGGCCGAGATGCCAAGGGCTGCTCACCTTTGCGACTCGATGCGATCCACCCGCTGGGGTTTGAGACAGAAGGAAGGACGCACCAAGAGGCACCGGGTCTAGTGGCAGGAGGGAATCCAAGGTGGACCGGGAACTGGATAGCCGAAGCTCACTGGAGGCTGTTCAGAAGCACACAGGAAATAGTCCAAACAGAAGGTGCTCAAACAGGGACAAGGCTGAAGAATAATCCAGAGAACAAGCCGAGGTCAAGGGGTTGAGAAGTCAGATAGTCCAAAGTTCAAGCCGGGGTCACAGGGTTGAGGAGAGCAGCCATCCAGAGAGCAAGCCAAAGGTCAGGTAAAACAGGATATCCACAGATAAGGTTTCCAGTAGCAAATACTCCAAACACTGACAACGAACCAGCAATTTGCAAGGAGGAAGGGGCTGGCTTAAATAGGCCGCTCAGGCCACTGATTGGTCCAAAGTAGCACGAGTTCAGAACCAGGCTCTGACGGACAGCAAGAAGAATATCACTGAGCAGTGGCTCAGAGGCAAAGACCTGGACCAGCAACAGAGAGGCCCTGGGTTAAATTCCACCCAGAGCCAACTGGGGCGTGACCACGCCTCGCTGTCTGTTTGGCACAGTAGCGATCATGACAGCGCGTTTCCCCGTTGAAGTCAATGGAAACGAAAATAATTTGTTCCGTATTGACTTCAATAACGTGCAATACCGCATGCGGCCAGAGGCGGGGGGCGCCGGAGAGCCTCGGAAACGGCTGAAAACGCCCGAGGACACTTCGGCTGACCTTGGCAAACCTCGGAAAGACTTTGTTCCCAAGATTTGCCAAGCTGTCCTCAGGCCTTTTCATGCATTTCCCATTGGCTGTGATCTGCAACGTTCGGCTCTGCTCGGCTCCGGCGCCCCCCCCCCCACCTCAGGCCAAATGCGGTACTGCTGGCCCCATTAGCTTGAATTCTGCTCGCTTTTGCAAGACAACACTTGCAAAACGAGTCAGGATTCTTTCTAAAAAAGTTGCTCATCTTTCAAAAAGGTTGTTGTAACGGAATGGCCCGTGATACCCAGAGACTTTTGAAGGATGCGGGGTACTCCTGTGCCAGCTTCACTAATGACTCTTATGTCTAGGGTAATCCTATGTCCAATAGGGGCATAGGATGACTGAGAAATGATATCTCGGATTACATGAGATGGGACAGTAACGATAATTCACAATGTATTGCATCATATCCTGAAATATTACAGGTGGTTAATTCTGACCCCAACAGGTCAATAGCAGAGTGACTCATTCATGTAGGGACACATAGACTGTTGAGGTGCTAATTAAGTCTTTCTGGCTGTAGTGATAAAAGCTTGCTGTGTTTGCATTATATTGTCTATTGTGCTAATTAAGTCTGCCTCTCAAGAACCTTTCATTGTGTATGCTAATGACACTGTATTGTGTGAAAGTTCTATTGATGATAGATATGTGTTGGCCGTCTGAAAGGTCAGATGTCTGACCTTTCAGGTGTAGTGGATTAGCATGTCAATTATGTTTACTAAAGGAATGTGCATTATGTAGCAGGTGAGAATAGTCATAAAGTCATAAATTCTGTCTAAGATGTGGATTGAGGGGGACTCGTTAGCACCTCTGTGTGTGATGTTGTGGGTGGAGTTGAGTCATTGTCCAGATTTGGTTTCTAACTGTATATAACAAGCTGAGTTTACCATTAAAGTGATCATCCGTTTGGAACCAGAGAACAGAGCTGTGTGTCTCGTTTCTGGGGGAGATCCAATTTATCGTGTCTGCTGGATTGTTGGAGTGTCGGATAAGCTGTCGTGGGTTGGTGGAATGGAATATCGTAAACGGTGTTAACCCCTGACCGTTACAGTCGTTAACTGAGTTACTCGTAAGCCGAGGTTCCCCCGTGTATAAAACTCTTTATAGGAAATCAGATCTTGACAATATGGAACAGCAAACCTGTGAAGCGTGAAAAGCCCCATTAAAATGGCGTAGAGGTAAAAACTTACATTTCACTGACATTCCGACGGTGGTAGAAATAAGAAGAATACCAAATAGGAGACAATGGAAGAGAAGACACTTTTCAGATCCTGGGAGGGATGGAGAGGAATATGTTAGAATATTCTTGTAAAATATAACATTTATCTATTACTAGTCTTTATTTCTTGTGGATTTTTTTTCAGCAGTTTTTTTATTACTGGCATGAAAATGATAGTTTCAGGTCTGAATTACTAAATCTTCCTAGTGAGGATCATACTAGAAATGTAAATCACGTCTTACTTAATCGGAGCCGATGTTCCCTTTTATTATCCGGATTATCAGATGGATCCGGGAGATCTCTAAATCTGTGGGGAGTCACAGTGTCCACATTCTCGTACATAATGTCCCCGTGGTCACTACCATTGTCCTCGTCTTCTGTGATAGAAGAGAAACATTTAGCATTGGTCCCAGACACACATCATCATTATTATTATAAGTTGATATAGCTCTGACATATACCACAGCGCTGTACAGAGATCACTGAGCCAGTCACACCAGTCTCTGTACGGAGGAGCTTACACTCTAATGTCCCCTCCCCTCACAGTCACATCAGTCTCTGTACGGAGGAGCTTACACTCTAATGTCCCCTCCCCTCACAGTCACACACTATTATACATTCATATAGTTCTATACAGGCCCGGACTGGCCATAGGACACACCGGGCACTAACCCGGTGGGCCGGGGCCGCCGGGGGGGCACATGTACTGGTATGGCCAAAGCAGCTGGGCTGCTCCTTGAGCCGGCGCCACTCACCTGGTCTCTCCGCGGCCGGCCAGTTCGGTTCCGCCGTCAGGCTGGGGGTGGAAACTACAGGTCAGGTGATCTGTGATCATGACGCGGGAGGGGATGTGGAGGAGACATCGGACCAGAAAGAAGGTAAGCTCCCTGTGCGCCTGGATAGGAGGAGATGCGGGGCGGCTGCATAGAAGAATCATGCTCTCTATTCTACTGCTGCAGCCTCTTAAAGCGCGCTTCTCCGCCCGCGTTCAGAGGCTGCAGGAGGAAGATAGAGAGATTGATTCTTCTATATCCAGCTACTTTCTGCTGCCCCTCCTGTGCTCTCTGACCCCCCCCCCCCTGGGCTCTCAGGTCCCTCCATGTGCTCTCCACCCCCCCTAGTGCCCTCTGACCCCCCTGGGATCTCTACCCCCAGTGCTCTCTGACCCCCCCATTGCTCCCCCTGCTCTCCAGCCCCTCCAGTGCTCTTCGCCTCCCCAGTGCTTTCCAGCCCCCAGTTCTCTCAGCTCCCCCTAGTGCTCTTAGACCCCCACAATGTGCTCTCAGTCTCCCCCCTGTGCTCTCAGCTCCTCCCCATGCTCTCAGTGTCCCCCCAGTGCTCTCAGCTCCCCCATGCTCTCAGCTTCCCCCCATGATCTCAGCTCCCCCATGCTCTCAGCTCCCCCCCATGCTCTCAGTTCCCCCCCATGCTCTCAGCTCCCCCATGCTCTTAGCTCCCCCCCATGCTCTCATGCTCCCCCCAGTGCTCTCAGACTCCCCCTCATGCTCTCAGCTCCCCTTATGTGCTCTCCACCCCCCAGTGCTCTCCGACCCCCCCCAGTGCTCTCCCCCCCAGTGTTCTCCAGCCCCCATGCTTTAAGCCCCCCCTGTGCTCCCAGCTCCCCCCACCTATGTGCTCTCCCCCCCCCCAGGGCTCTCTGACTTCCCCCCAGTGCTCTCTCCCCTGTGCTCTTTAGCCCCCCTGTGCTATCAGGCTCCCCACTCCCGTGCTCTCATGCCCCTGCATGCTCTCATCTCCCCCCAGTGCTCTCAGCCTCCCCCATGCCCTTCAGTCCCCTTGTCCTGTGCTCTCAGACTCCCCCTAGTGCTCTACAGCCTCCCTAGTGCTCTACAGCCCCCCGTGCTCTCTGCCCCTGCACTCTCCAGGCCCCCCTGTGCTCACCAGACCCCCACAGTGCCCTATTAATCCCCCACATTCCCCCAGACCCCCCCTAGGCTCTCTGCCATCCCCTCAAGCTCTCCGCCCCCCATGCTCTATGACCCCCCCACCCATGCTCTTTACCGATCCCCCTCGCCTCCATTAGGATGGAGTTTGGGGAAGGTGCCAGTAAATATGCCATGGGATGCTCAGTCTAAAATGCCCAGGCCTATTTTTTCTCCCAGTGCGGGCCTGGTTCTGACATATACCGCAGTGCTGTACAGAGATCACTGAGTCAGTCACATCAGTCTCTGTACCAGAGGAGCTTACACTCTAATGTCCCCTTCCCCACAGTCACATCAGTCTCTGTACAGAGGAGCTTACACTCTAATGTCCCCCACAGTCACATCAGTCTCTGTACAGAGGAGCTTACACTCTAATGTCCCCTCCCCCCACAATCACATCAGTCTCTGTACAGAGGAGCTTACACTCTAATGCCCCCTCCCCCCCACAGTCACATCAGTCTCTGTACCAGAGGAGCTTACGCTCTAATGTCCCCTTCCCCACAGTCACATCAGTCTCTGTACAGAGGAGCTTACACTTTAATGTCCCCTCCCCCACACATCACACCAGTCTCTGTACAGAGGAGCTTACACTCTAATGTCCCCTCCCCCCCACAGTCACATCAGTCTCTGTACAGAGGAGCTTACACTCTAATGTCCCCCCCTCCACTCATCACATCAGTCTCTGTAAAGAGGAGCTTACACTCTAATGTCCCCTCCCCCCACATCACACCAGTCTCTGTACAGGGGAGCTTACACTCTAATGTCCCCTCCCCCCACAGTCACATCAGTCTCTGTACAGAGGAGCTTACTCTCTAATGTCCCCTCCCCCACAGTCACATCAGTCTCTGTACAGAGGAGCTTACACTCTAATGTCCCCCACAGTCATACACATGTATAAAACTCCTAGAGGAGGATCATCTAATAGGAGTTGATAAGAAATGATAAATACTTCCCATTACCTCGGTTATCATTCTCCTTCATCACAATATCCTCAAATTTCAGGTCAGCGTAGGTGACGGCGTCGGTCATATTGGCCCCCAGTATATGACACACAGATGATGATGATGATGGCGGAGGAGAAGGTTTCCCGTATGTGAAGAGGAAGGAACGATACAATGTTATATTCAGGGGGAGGGAAGTACACTCCACTGATTTCACACAAAATTAGAATAATACAATATTTAATTTTCTTTCTCATTCATTAACCACTTGCTTACTGGGCACATATACCCCCTTCCTGCCCAGGCGAAATTTCAGCTTTCAGCACTGCGTCGCTTTAAATTAAAATTGCGCGGTTGTGCGACGTGCCTCCCAAACAAAATTGGCGTCCTTTTTTCCCCACAAATAGAGCTTTCTTTTGGTGGTATTTGATCACCTCTGCGGTTTTTATTTTTTGCGCTATAAACAAAAATAGAGCGACAATTTTGAAAAAAAAAAACACAATATTTTTTACTTTTTGCTATAATAAATATCCCATTTAAAAAAAATATATATATATTTTTTCTCATTTTAGGCCGATACGTATTCTACATATTTTTGGTAAAAAAAAAAATATTATAAGCGTATAGTGATTGGTTTGCGCAAAAGTTATAGTGGCTACAAAATAGGGCATAGAATTCTGACTTTTTTTTTTTTTACTAGTAATACAGCGATCTGTGAATTTTGTCAGGACTGCGATATTGCGGCGGACACATCTGACACTTTTGACACATTTTTGGGACCATTCGCAATAATACAGCGAACACTGCTATAAAAATGCATTGATTACTGTATAAATGTGACTGGCAGGGAAGGGGTTAACACTAGGGGGTGAGGAAGGGGTTAAATGCGTATCCTGGGAGTGATTCTTACTGTGTGGGGAGGGGACTGACTGGGGGAGGTGACCGATGCTGTGTCCCTATGTACAAGGGACACAGCATCTGTTTCCTCTCCCTGACAGGACGTGGAGCTCGCGGCCGCCAGGCACCCGCATCGGCATCTCGGGGACGCGCCGGGTGCGTGCGCGCGCCCCCCAGTGGCCGGAGGATGCGAGGCCGTAAAAAGATGGCCTCCTGGATTTATAGAGCCACCTGGAGGCCGTCTTTTTACTATGGCCCGGGTCTAAAGTAGTTAAAGGACACAGCATTCGAATAGTCATAGACAAGTGGGTTATCCTGCCACCTACAGGGGGATTTGAATCCTAGGAAAGAAAAATGCCATTGGCCAGCCAGGTGTAACCCTTCCCACTCCCGGGATGCTTTTTTTTTTTGTTGCGAGTTTCCAAGGAGGATGGGAATTTTTTTTCTCTATTAAGAAAAGTTTAACTATTTTGCTGTTTTCTGAAATTATTGTTTTTCTTTAATCAAGACATCAAACTTGCTGCTGATGTTTTTTATGCAGCTATCACTTACATAGTTACATAGTTAGTCAGGTTGAAAAAAGACACAAGTCCATCCAGTTCAACCACAAAAAATAAAAAAACAAAATAAAAAACACAGTAAAATCCTATACACCCAACTCCATACCCACAGTTGATCCAGAGGAAGGCAAAAAACCCCAGCAGAGCATGATCCAATTTGCTACAGCAGGGGAAAAAATTCCTTCCTGATCCCCCGAGAGGCAATCGGATTTATCCCGGATCAACTTTACCTACAAATCTTAGTACTCAGTTATATTCTGTACATTTAGGAAAGTATCCAGGCCTTTCTTAAAGCAATCTACTGAGCTGGCCAGAACCACCTCTGGAGGGAGTCTGTTCCACATTTTTACAGCTCTTACTGTGAAGAAACCTTTCCGTATTTGGAGGTGAAATCTCTTTTCCTCTAGACGTGAAGAGTGCCCCCTTGTCCTCAGTGTTGACCGTAAAGTGAATAACTCAACACCAAGTTCACTGTATGGACCTCTTATATATTTGTACATGTTGATCATATCCCCCCTTATTCTCCTCTTCTCAAGAGTGAATAGATTTAGTTCTTCTAATCTTTCCTCATAGCTGAGCTCCTCCATGCCTCTTATCAGTTTGGTTGCTCTTCTCTGCACTTTCTCCAGTTCCCCGATGTCCTTTTTGAGAACTGGAGCCCAAAACTGAACTGCATATTCCAGGTGAGGTCTTACTAATGATTTGTGAAGGGGAAAAATGATATCTCTGTATCTGGCGTCCATCCCTCTCTATACAAGAAAGGACTTTGCTCGCTTTGGAGACCGCAGCTTGGCATTGCATGTTATTATTGAGCTTATGATCAACTAAAACCCCCAGATCCTTCTCCACTACGGATCCCCCCAGATCCTTCTCCACTACAGATCCCTCTCCACTACAGATCCCCCCAGATCCTTCTCCACTACGGATCCCCCCAGATCCTTCTCCACTACGGATCCCCCCAGATCCTTCTCCACTACAGACCCCCCCAGTTGTACTCCCCCTAGTATGTATGATGCATATTCTTAGCCCCCAAGTGCATAACTTTACATTTATCTACATTAAACCTCATCTGCCACTTAGTCGCCCAATCAGACAGAGCATTGAGGTCGGCTTGTAAATTGGAGACATCCTGTAAGGACGTTATTCCACTGCATAGCTTGGTGTCATCTGCAAAGACAGAAATGTTACTTTTGATCCCAGACCCAATATCATTTATAAATATATTGAAAAGTAAGGGTCCCAGCACTGAACCTTGGGGTACACCACTGATAACCTTGGACCATTCAGAGTAAGAATCATTAACCACGACTCTCTGAATTCTGTCTTTCAGCCAGTTTTCTATCCATTTACAAACTGATATATCCAATCCTGTAGACCTTACCTTACACATGAGCCGTGTGTGCGCAACTGTATCCAACGCTTTTGCAAAATCCAAATATATCACGCCCACAGCCACGCCTCTGTCCAGGGTTTTACTTACCTCTTCATAAAAGGAAATCAGGTTTGTCTGACAACTTCTGTCTTTCATGAATCCATGTTGTCTGCTGCTTAAATAGTTTTTTTCCAGCAAGAACTCATCCATGTGGTCTTTTATTAAACGTTCCAGTATCTTCCCAGCTATAGAAGTTAGACTAACAGGTCTATAGTTACTTGGTAAAGACTTTGTTCCCTTTTTAAATATGGGCACCACATTGGCCCTGCGCCAATCCAGTGGTACTATTCCTGTCTTTAATGAGTCCCTAAATATTAGATACAGTGGCTTTGAAATGACAGAGCTCAACTCACCTAGGATCCGTGGATGGATGCCATCAGGTCCAGGTGCTTTATCCACCTTTATTCTGTCTAAATATTTCTGGACCATATCACTTTTGAGCCATTGTGGATTTGGGGCTGTGTCACTCCCACCCCCATTTTGGACATGAGCTCCCCCATGCTCCATTGTATACACAGAGCTGAAGAAAACATTTAGTAAATTTGCCTTCTCTTTGTCCCCAGTCACCCACTCTAGATTATTTTGTAAGGGGCCTACATGCTCAGACTTCACCTTTTTACTATTAATATATTAATATCTTTTGCAATCTGTCGTTCGTTTTGAATACAGAGCATCATTCCTAGTTGGGGCCTCAATAAACTGCACCATAAAATTGTCCTGCAATAGGTTTTTAAATTTTTGTCCTTTAACTGTCCCAGAAGTGCCATTAATCCAGTCAATTTCTGGGTAGTTAAAATCCCCCATTATTATCACCGTCCCAGACCTTGCAGCCCTTTCCATCTGTGCAAGGAGCTGAGTCTCCACCTCCTCATTAACATTGGGTGGTTTATAACAAACTCCAATGATTAATTTTAAACTACGCACATCTGTATGCAGTTCCACCCATAATGCTTCAACCTCATCACACTCTCCATCAACCAGGTTGATACGTGTCCCTTTGCAATGGCCTTTTAAAAGGAGCAAAAAGGGGTGAATGTTCCTTTAATTCTCTTGGTCTTCTGCTAGCTTTGTTGGTGCACGTGATTGTATTTCAGACAATAGGTAAAGAGAAAGAAAGTGGTGATCCCCTTGTAAAATGTGCGGTAATGGCAAGGGATCCGCTAGGTCTCTCAGGCCGCTATAACTCTCGAGTGCAATGGTTCCCTAATATAGCACTTCAAATGTCAGTAAGTATGTATTGAATCTTAGGAACCACCCTCCTGCAAGTCAGTTAAAGCGGTGGTTCACCCTCCATAGCAACATTTTAGCATAAATTAGGCATAGTAGCGCGAGCTACAGTATGCCTGTCTTGATTTTTTTAGCCCGGTACTCACAGTGCAATCGTACATTGAAGATTCCGACTCCCCGCGGGGAATGGGCGTTCCTATCCAGATGGAGGATGATTGACGGCCGGCTCTGGCACGTGACGCTCCCCGAAGACAGCCAGAGTAGGTCTTGGCTCTTTACGGCGCTATACGGCGCCTGCGCACAGACTATGCGCAGGCGCCGTGAAGAGCCAAGCCTATTTCGGCTATTTCCGGAGAAGCGTGACGTGCCAGAGCCGGCCGTCAATCATCCTCCGTCTGGATAGGAACGCCCATTCCCCGCGGGGAGTCGGTATCTTCAATGTACGATTGCACAGTGAGTACGGGGATAAAAAAATCAAGACAGGCATACTGTAGCTCGCGCTACTATGCCTAATTTTAGGCTAGAAGAAAAAAATTTTTTTTTGTTTTGTTTATAGGGTGAACCCCCGCTTTAACTACTTGGGTAGGCAGGTGCCTTCTCACCACCAAGAATCCTCGATTTCCCCGGTCCCTCCGTCACCGCACGGCCGCTCACGAGGTACAGGTGGATGGATAACTTCAGATGCTGTGGAGCGTAGATGGGTCCCTCACTGGCTCGATCAGCAGGGTCGTTCCAGAGGATCCCTCACTGGCGATCAGCTCTCCAAATCTGGGCCCCAGGCTCCTCCCAGGTCTAGGCACACTCACAGCAGGCCCCCTGCCGGCTGGAAGATGGCGTCCCGAGAGAGTGAGCTGAGGCCGTCCTTGTCCTTATATCAAATTCCCCCAGCAGGCTGTGCGTGGCGCACTGCATTTTGGTAGCGCGGTGGCATTGTGGGAATTGTAGTCTCAATCCAACCCACGGTAATAGAGTCACTTCCTCTCACACTACAATGCCCACCATGCTTTGCTCTATAATGTAACTGAACTCAACAATTTCAACGGCATAACACAAACCAGATATCAGAGGGAGCCAGTTTCCTAATTTGCCAGATCCTAAAGTGAAAGGGGTGCAGTCCCGCTTAGGGTGACCACATTTCCAAACTACCATTCAGGGACACCCCCACTTCCCAAAAATCAGCTTGTGCTGTAACAAATCACAGCACAGTGATTGGACGCAAGAGGCGGGATTTATGATTTCTCCAATCACAAGCAGGGGGAGGGGACTGTGCTCCTCCAGGCATTCCCGGCCAGGGCAAGTACTGTCAGTGAGTAAAGCGGTGATGTGGCGGCCTTTTTTGGGGGCATCAGATTGGCTCGGGAGGGTGGCTGTGTCAGTTTCATTCCAGGACACTGTATTGTCCCGGAATGAATGTGCCCGGGACAGACCTGCAAAATACAGGACTGTCCCGGCAATCCGGGACACGTGGTCACCCTAGTCCAGCTGCATTGGGTTCCCTTATCTCACAATACTGTAATAGTTCCAGTGTCAGGACCCGGGTCTAAACCTGCGACCTCTGCTGTGTCTGGCAACGTCTCTTCTTGTTGAGCCACCTGGGGTGTTTGTGGCAAATTCGAAAAGCCATGGAACACCCTGTAAAATCTAGAGAAATCTAAAGCGCTAATTTTAAAGGCTTATATGCAAATTATTGTCATAAAAAGTGTTTGGGGACACGGGTCCTTCCCCAGGGGACATGTATCAATGCAAAAAAAAAAACTTTTAAAAACTGACGTTTTTTCGGGAGCAGTGATTTTAATAATGCTTAAAGTGAAACAATAAAAGTGAAATATTCCTTTAAACTTCGCACCTGAGGGGTGTCTATAGTATGCCTGTAAAGTAGCGCTTGCTTCCTGTGTTTAGAACAGTCCATGCACAAAATGTAATTTCTAAAGAAAAAAAAGTCATTTAAAACCACTTGCGGCTGTAATGAATTGTCGGGTCCCGGCAATACAGATAAAAGTCATTGAAAAAAACGGCATGGCTTCCCCCCCACAGTCCATTATCAGGCCCTTTAGGTCTGGTATTAATATTAAGGTGAACCCCGAACCAAAATTTTAAAAAAATTGCGTGGGGGTCCCCCCAAATTCCATACAAGGCCCTTCAGGTCTGGTATGGATATTAAGGGGAGCCCTGCGCCAATTTAAAAAAACGGCGTAGGGGTCCCCTCAAAATCCATACAGACCCTTCAGATCTGGTATGGATTTTAAGGGGGACCCCACGCCAAAATGTAAAAAAAAATGGCGTGGGGGGGCCCCCAAAAATCCATACCAGACCCTTATCCGAGCACGCAACCTGGCAGGCCACAGGAAAAGAGGGGGGTGAGAAAGTGCCCCCCCTCCTGAACCGTACCAGGCCACATGCCCTCAACATGGGAAGGATGTCCCTATGTTGATGGGGACAAGGGCCTCATCCCCACAACCCTTGCCCGGTGGTTGTGGGGGGCTGCGGGCTTATCAGAATCTGGAAGCTCCCTTTAACAAAGGGGACCCTCAGATCCTGCCCCCTCCCCTATGTGAATTGGTAACGGGGTACATTGTACCCCTACCATTTCACCAAAAAAGTGTAAAAAAAAAACACACAAGACAGCTTGGGACAAAGTCCTTTATTAAAAAAAAAAGAAAAAAAATAAGCGGAGGATACGGAGGAAAAAAAAATGCTGACACGATCCGCCTCTATGGGTGGTTCCCATCGAATGACACTACACCCGCCATGACAAGGGGTGCCTCTCTACTGCTATAGCTACTGGTCTTCGAGTCTGACCCCTGACATCCAGGGTGGCCGTCAATGACCTCCCTCAGGGACCTGTTACTTGCAGCCTGAATCTTTAACCTCTGCTCAAGTCCACACACTCCTCAGAGTCTCCATTCGCTTCATCAGGTGTGGCCCCTTCCTCTGCCTTATCCAGAGAGGACTTCTCTAAAGCTATTATTTCTGGATTGCACTGTGAGGATTCTCCAGTGTTTAAAGATCACATTGACCAACATCTGGAAACCCTTTCCAAATTATTGTTTGTGCTTGCAGACTAGGGTGCCCACGTGTCCCGGATTGCCCGGGATTGTCCCACAATTGACATGTCTGTCCTGGGTCCCGGGTCGCTCACAATACAATGTCCTGGAATGAAATAGAGGACACAGCCACCCCCTACTAACTACATTTTCGGAACTGGTTCCTAGGGCCGGCGCTGCCTGGCATCTTGCAACCAGTAACCATTTACTCTCAGACAGTGAGACCGGGAGCAAGACCTGCGCCTAGTGCAGCACTGCTGTCCCCACCCACCTTCGCACCTTCTTTGGCACCCAGCGGCAAGAAGCAGGAACTGGTGTGATCTTCACTCTCCAGATAGTGACGCCGCTCCTTTCCTTCTACGCACACGGCTCATGCAGAGTGAGAGCACCACTGCATCTGGTGGCAGGCTATGGGTGGCAAGTGGCACTGCATCTGGTGGCAAGTGGCATATTCACCTGACAAATAACCCCCTTCAACCCCGAGACTCTATTTGCCCCCGCCCCCTCATCTTTTTTTGGGGAAGGTGAGAGAGGGGGTGTGTCCCTGAATGGTACTTTGGAAATGTGGTCACCCTATTGCAGACCCTGCTTTTGCAACCTGCCCTAGCCATGATGTTGGTCTGTCAAACCTTATGGGAATGCACTAAACTTATGCCAAATTATCCAGCTATGATCCTTACCAATCCTTTTTTTGTTGAGCATTTAGAGCTGGTTCCTTCAGACCTATACAATTGCGTAGACAGGTTCGTCAAAAATGTCCTTATTTCCTGAATGAATCTCCTTTTTGGTTGAAATGTTTTTTTTTCCGACGGAATGTTGGCTCAAACTTCTGTTGCATACACACGGTTTACACAAAATTCCGACCGTCAAAAGAACGCGGTGACGTACAAGACGTATGATGAGCCAAGATCAATGAAGTTACATAGGCAGTTTGGCTCTTCTGCTTGATTCTGAGCATGCGTGGAATTGCATACAGACGATCGGAATTTCCGTCGAGAACTTTTCTTGTTGGAAAATTTGAGAACCAGCTTTCAAATTTTTGTTGTTGGAAATTCCGACAGCAAATGTCTGATAGAGTCTACACACGTTCGTAATTTCCAACCAAAAGCTCACACCAAACTTTTCTTGTCGTAATTTATGATGTACGCGGCATAAGCGTTTTCAGGGTTTCTATACAAACATTTTGTCATGGATATGCAATAAAGTCTGGCAGCTTACCTGTCTCCATGTGTTCATTAGAGGCCTGACCCTCTTCTGGCTGCCATATTATCATCTCTCCTTCCTGTATTGCTCCACCCCAGGCCATCCCAGGAAGTCTATATTAACCACTGCACTGCTAGTCTGCTTTGCTGTTCAACCGTGTTGTTAGCTTTAGTTCCTGTCTGCTGTGTGCTACGATTATCTTCCTGTGTACCGTTTTTTGGCTCGTCCCTGACTTCTCCTGTTTGCCTGTGATCCTGACCTTTTGCCTGTCCCTCGGTTACCCTTGTCTGCCTGTTGCCCTGACCTCGGCTTACCCATCACTACCGCTTGTCCTGCTTGCTGCTTCGCCTCTCTCCCTGCGGAGTGTGACCTAGGGAATCCCAGGGGTCACGACCTGGATCCAGCTGCGGTGAAGGCCATCCTCACCACTAGAGGCTCTGGTGAACACAAAGCTGGGTCTTAGACTCTGCGCCCTGGGCGATCTTGGGTTCACGCTTCCTCTCTGATCGCAGCAGTCGGCCATAGGGTTCACTACCCTGTGGTGCATCCCTGACCCCAAAGGGGTGCACTTGTCACCTGGCCACAGGTCACCTGACACATTTTCACTGCTCCACAACCATAAGGATCAGCTGGCCCATCTTGGATCTAAAGGCGTTAAATGTCTTTGTTCAAGTTCAAAGGTTTTACTAAAATCCACCAGGTCTGTCATGTCTTCCCTCCATCAGGAAGACTTTCTAGCCTTTCACTTTTTCTTTTAATAAATCTGCAAAAATTTCAACAATTCTGTGTTTTTCTGTCATTATGGGGTGCTGTGTGTACATTAACCATTTAACCACTTAAGCCCCAGACCAAAATGCTGCCTAAAGACCCAAGGGGTTTTTACAGTTCGGGACTGCGTCGCTTTAACAGACAATTGCATGGTCGTGCGACGTGGCTCCCAAACAAAATTGGCGTATTTTATTTCCCACAAATAGAGCTTTCTTTTGGTGGTATTTGATCACCTCTGCGGTTTTTATTTTTTGCGCTATAAACAAAAATAGAGCGACAATTTTGAAAAAAATTCTATATTTTTTACTTTTTGCTATAATAAATATCCCCCAAAAACATATATAACATTTTTTTTTCCTCAGTTTAGGCCGATACGTATTCTTCTACCTATTTTTTGTAAAAAAAATCGCAATAATCGTTTATTGGTTGGTTTGCGCAAAATTTATAGTGTTTACAAAATAGGGGATAGTTTTTTTGCATTTTTTTTAATTTTTACTACTAATGGCGGCGATCAGCGATTTTTTTCGTGACTGCGACATTATGGCGGACACTTCGGACAATTTTGACACATTTTTGGGACAATTGTCATTTTCACAGCAAAAAATGCATTTAAATTGCATTGTTTATTGTGAAAATGACAGTTGCAGTTTGGGAGTTAAACACAAGGAGGCGCTGTAGGAGTTAGGGTTTACTTTGTGTGTGTTTACTAGTGTAGGGGGGTGTGGCTGTAGGTGTGACATCATCGATCGTGTCTCCCCTATAAAAGGAATGACGCGATCGATGCGCCGACACAGTGAAGCACGGGGAAGCCGTGTTTACATATGGCTCTCCCCGTTCTTCAGCTCCGGGGAGCGATCGCGACGGAGCGGCTATAAACGAATATATATATATAAACGACCTATACAATTGCGTAGACAGGTTCGTCAAAAATGTCCTTATTTCCTGAATGAATCTCCTTTTTGGTTGAAATGTTTTTTTTTCCGACGGAATGTTGGCTCAAACTTCTGTTGCATACACACGGTTTACACAAAATTCCGACCGTCAAAAGAACGCGGTGACGTACAAGACGTATGATGAGCCAAGATCAATGAAGTTACATAGGCAGTTTGGCTCTTCTGCTTGATTCTGAGCATGCGTGGAATTGCATACAGACGATCGGAATTTCCGTCGAGAACTTTTCTTGTTGGAAAATTTGAGAACCAGCTTTCAAATTTTTGTTGTTGGAAATTCCGACAGCAAATGTCTGATAGAGTCTACACACGTTCGTAATTTCCAACCAAAAGCTCACACCAAACTTTTCTTGTCGTAATTTATGATGTACGCGGCATAAGCGTTTTCAGGGTTTCTATACAAACATTTTGTCATGGATATGCAATAAAGTCTGGCAGCTTACCTGTCTCCATGTGTTCATTAGAGGCCTGACCCTCTTCTGGCTGCCATATTATCATCTCTCCTTCCTGTATTGCTCCACCCCAGGCCATCCCAGGAAGTCTATATTAACCACTGCACTGCTAGTCTGCTTTGCTGTTCAACCGTGTTGTTAGCTTTAGTTCCTGTCTGCTGTGTGCTACGATTATCTTCCTGTGTACCGTTTTTTGGCTCGTCCCTGACTTCTCCTGTTTGCCTGTGATCCTGACCTTTTGCCTGTCCCTCGGTTACCCTTGTCTGCCTGTTGCCCTGACCTCGGCTTACCCATCACTACCGCTTGTCCTGCTTGCTGCTTCGCCTCTCTCCCTGCGGAGTGTGACCTAGGGAATCCCAGGGGTCACGACCTGGATCCAGCTGCGGTGAAGGCCATCCTCACCACTAGAGGCTCTGGTGAACACAAAGCTGGGTCTTAGACTCTGCGCCCTGGGCGATCTTGGGTTCACGCTTCCTCTCTGATCGCAGCAGTCGGCCATAGGGTTCACTACCCTGTGGTGCATCCCTGACCCCAAAGGGGTGCACTTGTCACCTGGCCACAGGTCACCTGACACATTTTCACTGCTCCACAACCATAAGGATCAGCTGGCCCATCTTGGATCTAAAGGCGTTAAATGTCTTTGTTCAAGTTCAAAGGTTTTACTAAAATCCACCAGGTCTGTCATGTCTTCCCTCCATCAGGAAGACTTTCTAGCCTTTCACTTTTTCTTTTAATAAATCTGCAAAAATTTCAACAATTCTGTGTTTTTCTGTCATTATGGGGTGCTGTGTGTACATTAACCATTTAACCACTTAAGCCCCAGACCAAAATGCTGCCTAAAGACCCAAGGGGTTTTTACAGTTCGGGACTGCGTCGCTTTAACAGACAATTGCATGGTCGTGCGACGTGGCTCCCAAACAAAATTGGCGTATTTTATTTCCCACAAATAGAGCTTTCTTTTGGTGGTATTTGATCACCTCTGCGGTTTTTATTTTTTGCGCTATAAACAAAAATAGAGCGACAATTTTGAAAAAAATTCTATATTTTTTACTTTTTGCTATAATAAATATCCCCCAAAAACATATATAACATTTTTTTTTCCTCAGTTTAGGCCGATACGTATTCTTCTACCTATTTTTTGTAAAAAAAATCGCAATAATCGTTTATTGGTTGGTTTGCGCAAAATTTATAGTGTTTACAAAATAGGGGATAGTTTTTTTGCATTTTTTTTAATTTTTACTACTAATGGCGGCGATCAGCGATTTTTTTCGTGACTGCGACATTATGGCGGACACTTCGGACAATTTTGACACATTTTTGGGACAATTGTCATTTTCACAGCAAAAAATGCATTTAAATTGCATTGTTTATTGTGAAAATGACAGTTGCAGTTTGGGAGTTAAACACAAGGAGGCGCTGTAGGAGTTAGGGTTTACTTTGTGTGTGTTTACTAGTGTAGGGGGGTGTGGCTGTAGGTGTGACATCATCGATCGTGTCTCCCCTATAAAAGGAATGACGCGATCGATGCGCCGACACAGTGAAGCACGGGGAAGCCGTGTTTACATATGGCTCTCCCCGTTCTTCAGCTCCGGGGAGCGATCGCGACGGAGCGGCTATAAACGAATAGCCGCGCCGTCGTCCCGGATCGCTCCTGAAGCCACGGGGACCGCCGCATGTACGGGGGGGGTCCCGATTGGACCCCCGACCCACGTCAAGCAGAGGACGTATATATACGTTGATGTGCCTGCCTGTGCCATTCTGCTGACGTATATGTACATGAGGCGGTCCTTAAGTGGTTAAGGACCCCTTCACGCCGATATACGTTGGCAGAATGGCACGTCTGGGCACAGGCACGTACCTGTATGTCCTCTTTAAGAGCCCAGCCGTGGGGTTGCGCTCGTGACCTGGTCCAAAGCACCTTGACTGCGCCCGCGGGACCCGCGGACCCGATCACCGCCGGTGTCCCGCGATCGGTCACCAGAGCTGAAAAACGGGGAGAGGTGAGTGTAAACAAACCTTCCCCGTTCTTCATTGTGGCAATGTCAGTGATCGTCTGTTCCCTGATATAGGGAACGACGAACACTGACAGTTAGAAACACATATGAGGGCACACTTAACCCCTTCAGCGCCCCCTAGTGGTTAACTCCTAAACTGCAATTGTCATTTTTACAGTAATCAGTGCATTTTTATAGCACTTTCGCTGTGAAAATGACAATGGTCCCAAAAATGTGTCAAAATTGTCCGATGTGTCCGCCATAATGTCGCAGTCACGAAAAAAATTGCTGATCGCCGCCATTAGTAGTAAAAAAATATTTTTTAATAAAACTATCCCCTATTTTGTAAACGCTATAAATTTTACGCAAACCAATCGATAAACGCTTATTGCGATTTTTTTTACCAAAGATGGGTAGAAGAATACGTATCGGTCTAAACTGAGGAAAAAAAATTATGGCCCGGATTCAGAAAGGAGTTACGTCGGCGTATCTCCAGATACGCCGTCGTAACTCAGAATGCGAGCCGTTGCATCTCCGCGTCTGATTCATAGAATCAGATACGCCTCAATGTTGCCTAGATACGAGCGGCGTAAGTCTCCTACGCCGTCATATTTACGCTGATCGCTAGGGGCGCTTCCCAAGACTTCCACGTCGAATATGCAAATTTGGGAGATACGCCGATTCAGAAACGTACGTCCGCCCCGGCGCATTTTTGTACGTCGTTTACGTAAGGCTTTTTCCGGCGTAAAGTTACCCCTGCTATATGAGGCGTACGCAATGTTAAGTATGGACGTCGGGCCAGCGTCGAATTTTCCGTCGATTACGTCGTTTGCGTAAGTCGTTCGCGAATAGGGCTATACGTAAGTTACGTTCACGTCGAAAGCATTGACTATTTGCGGCGTAATTTGGCGCATGCGCACTGGGATACGTTCACGGACGGCGCATGCGCTGTAAGTCAAAAAACGTCATTTACGTGGGGTCAGCCTTGATTAGCATACAACACGCCCACTGCCTGGATAATTTGTATTACGCGGGCTTACGCCGGGCCTTATACGCTACGCCGCCGTAACTTAGGGCGCAGGTTCTTTCTGAATACAGAACCTGCCTCACTAGGTTACGGCGGCGTAGCATATATGAGATACGCTACGCCCGCACAAAGTAACGCCGGGCTTTCTGAATCCGGCCCTATATCTTTTTTGGGGGATATTTATTATAGCAAAAAGTAAAAAATATTGCGTTTTTTTTTCAAAATTGTCGCTCTATTTTTGTTTATAGCGCAAAAAATAAAAACCGCAGAGGTGATCAAATGCCACCAAAAGAAAGCTCTATTTGTGGGGAAAAAAAGGACGCCAATTTTGTTTGGGAGCCACGTCGCACGGCCGCGCAGTTGTCAGTTAAAGCGACGCAGTGCCGAACCGCAAAAAGGGGCCAGGTCCTTAACCTGCATAATGGTCAATGAGGAAAAAAATGAACTTAAATGATTTGAGCAATATAACAAAGAGTGAAAATTTTAAGGGGGTCTGAATACTTTCCATTCCCACTGTATGAGTTTCGCTTTTTTGAATTGAATTACTGAAATAAATGAACTTTTTGATGATGTTCTAATTTTATGAGATGCGCCCGTGGAAAATGTTTGAGAGTTCTAAGTAATTTTTCAGCAAAAAAAAAGATTTTTACATGTAAACACAAAGTGTCAGAAAAGTAAAAAAAAAAGATTTTACCTAAACAATAAAGTTCCTTCACGCGGTGGGCGGTGGGCGGCGACCGCCGTCTGTTCTCAGCAGAGCGTGATTCCCCCACATCTTGTGATTTATAACAGATCTGAGTTCCTTCCTCTTCTGATACAGTAAATCCTCCTCAGTTCTCATTGTTCCGATAAATGGGACCAACATGACCGACGCCGTCACCTACGCCGACCTCCGATTCGGTGACTTTGCGCTGAAGGAAGCCAAGCACGGCGGTAAATATTATAACCTATATTTATTCAGTGTTTTGTTATTATGTCAGCTGAGCTAATTCTGTATTTCTGCCCTTTAGAGTTCAGTAGAAAACCCCAAACACAGATTATCCAATAAGGGCTGAGTTCCAAATGTCAGACCGATCAATCAGAGAACCCAGTGGCGGCTGGTGCTCAAATTTTTTGGGGGGGGCACAAACAAAAAAAAAATATTGCAGCCTCACTGTGCCCATCAAATGCAGCCACTGTGCCATCAATTGTCACTACTGTGCCATGCCATCAAACGCAGCCACTGTGCCCCTCAATTGTCGCCACTGTGCCCCTCAATTGTCGCCACTGTGCCAATTGTCACCACTGTGCCCTTTAATTGTCGCCACTGTGCCCATTGTTGCCACTGTGCCCATTGTTGCCACTGTGCCCTTTAATCGTTGACACTGTGCCCATTGTCACCACTGTGCCCTTTGTCACCACTGTGTCCTTTGTCACCACTGTGCATGTCACTGTGCCCTTTAATTGATGCCACTGTGCCCTTTGTCACCACTGTGCCCTTTGTCACCACTGTGCATGTCACTGTGCCCTTTAATTGATGCCACTGTGCCCTTTGTCGCCACTGTGCCCTTTGTCACCACTGTGCATGTCACTGTGCCCTTTAATTGATGCCACTGTGCCCTTTGTCGCCACTGTGCCCTTTGTCACCACTGTACCTATTGATGCCACTGTACCCATTGATGACACTGTGCCCTTTGTCGCCTCTGTGCCCATTGTTGCCGCTGTGCCCTGTAAAATGCACTTACCTTTCTGCTTCCATGTCCCTCGATGTCCTCTGCCGCCCTCGATGACGCTTCAGCCAATCAGGTTACCGAATCGGTGAACCTGATTGGCTGAGACGGCCGTCAGTCTTATCCAAGGGACGCAGCCCCCCTACGTTCCGAGGATAAGACATCCGGGGAGCCGAGGGGCTGCACAGCCAACCAGCTGCCGTTATTCAGGTATCCGGCGCCCTATGTGCGGCTATCTGAATAGACCAGCGGCAGCTGGCCACAATAACATACATTCATGCAATGTTTGTGCAATATTTGCGAGAGCCGGCGGCGCTGCAGAAAGACATTCTAAATATCTTAAAGGGCCCGTTTATTTTTTTTGTTTTTTTATGACTACAGGGGGGGGGGGGGGGGGGCGGCGCCCGGGTGCCCCTATGGACGGGCCGCCACTGAGAGAACCACCATTGATGGTCCTGACAACTGTAACCTGGTGGACGTTGTAAGCTGATTGGTTGTTAATTCTCAGAAACTTTAATGCAAATCAGCTAAATATCGTAGATCGCAGGGGCATCCGAATAAAAGGTGATCAATGTCATAGCAGCCTGGACCACTATGGTGCTTTCATGGGTGACCAATGGCCATTTCATTAGGGCTACCCAATGCACCACAATGGGCGAAAAGTCATGTAGGCAGCATTTTTCGGCAAAACACACTGCAATGTGCCGGAACGCCCATCCATTGGCAAGGTGTGCGTCGCCGAGGATTAATGGGCTCTTACAGTCTACTTTCTTTGTAAAGCAGCGGCGGGGCGTCCATAAAGGGCGCACGGGCGACGCCCCCCTCTCTCTTGTCACCCCTCTCTCACCATAGATAGATTCATGTGTTGCATGAATCTATCTATGGTCGCCGCTGCCGCCCCCTATTCAGGTTTCGGGTCCCTTTGTCGGGCACCGGGCACCTGAATTAAAGCAGCATTTTTTACAGCACCTGATTAGAGCTGTAGGATCTAATAGGCGTCCAAAATGGACGCTGTGATTGGACGTCTGATAGAGAGGATGGGAAAAGACATCGAGGAGCGTGGACATGGAGGACGCCACCGTGACCCGCTGCAAACCAGGTAAGTCCCGGGCGATGCACACTGGCAGCATTTGATGGGCACAGTGGCGGCAATTGATGGGCATACTGCCAGCAATTTCTGGGGCACAGTAGCAGCAATTGATGGGGCACAGTAGCGGCAATTGATAGGCACACTGGCAGCAACTGATGGGCGCACTGGGTATAGTAGCTGCGTTTTATGGTACAGTGGCGGCAATTCATGGGCACAGTGGCTGCGCTTGATGGGCACAGTGGCTGCGCTTGATGGGCACAGTGGCTGCGCTTGATGGGTACAGTAGCTGTGCTTGATGGGCACCGTGGCTGCGCTTGATGGGCACAGTGGCTGCGTTTGATGGGCACAGTGGCTGCGCTTGATGGGTACAGTGGCTGCGCTTGATGGGCACAGTGGCTGCGCTTGATGGGCACTGTAACGGACACATGCATGCTGCCGAGACAGTTATAATCTTCGTGCAGGGGGACTACAAGGAACTGCATGGCTTGTCACAAGTGGATGTACCACATTGTATTCTGAGCACAAAGGGTTAATTGGACAAGTCTCTTTCATTGCTGGAATGCTAATGTTCCCTTCGCATAGATAATGAACCCTCTTTTGTGTGCAGGTAAACAGCCCCCCTGTGAGGTGTATGCTGATGGGGATTATGTGTGAGTGATAATTGTTTTAAAGGTTAATTGAATTCTATGTGCCTGGCCAGGAAATGTTAAGTGGGGTGAGGTGCCGAAGCGGCTAGAAACTGGCCAAGTGATTAATTCAAGGAGATGTCATTGTTCTTGTAACAGTTGTAGGCAGATATAAGCAGGTGAAATATGCCAAATAAAGTCAGTCTGCTTGACCCTTCAAACGTAGCACGTCTCGTTTCTTGGAAGGGCGTTCGATGGGATATACCGGCGGTACCTGCATATCATAACTTGTCAGCAAAAAGGACGTCTCCAACGGCCGATACCCCTCACTACCAGTGGGTAGCCGTTACATTGGTTGGCAGTAGTGGGATGGTCCTTTTATCCAAAGAGCAAGTTCTGAATGGAGTCGCAGTACGCCAGGCTGAAAAGATCCACACTGAAAGATCTATTGGAGATTCGTGGTAGGAGCGCCAGCAACAGACCACGGAGGGAGCTGATAGCTGACCTGCTGGAGCTGGACGAAATGGATGGATCCATGGAAGGAACGGAGCCCCTTGCACCGGTCAGCGAGGAAGATGTAATTACTGGGATTGTACAGCGGAGATTATCCTTGTATCCAGAAACGTCCATGGAACTAATCAACCAGCTTTTCCGGGAAGCAAGGGAGGAGAAACAAACGAAGAGGGGACAAGAACTGGAACTGGTAAGAGCGAGACAGCCCATTACACCTGCAGTTCCTACCCCCCCACCTGCTGCTACAGGAAAGAAAATACCGTTCACTGCATTTAAAGCTTTTGTAGAAAGTGAGGAGGAAATCGATGGATATTTGGCGGACTTTGAGAGGCAGTGCTCACTACACCAGGTACCACCAGACCAATGGGTCACTATTTTGTCGGGGAAATTGTCGGGCAAAGCCAATGAAGCCTTTCGGGCTCTCGCCCCAGAGGATATTTTACAATACCAGCAAGTTAAAAAGGCGCTGCTAACCCGATACGCCGTAACTCCAGAAGCCTACCGCCGTCGCTTCCGGGAGTCCAAGAAGAAGGCTGTGGACTCCCACATGGAATGGGCAAACCAGTTAGAAAGGGTGGCATCCCATTGGGTCCAAGGGTGCACGGCCAACACCGGGGAGGAAGTATTACAGCTGTTCCTAATGGAACATTTCTTCCAAGACCTGGCCGCAGACATACAAGACTGGGTACGAGATCGCCGTCCCGCTAACTTAAACGAGGCGGCTCGGCTAGCAGATGAGTACGCGGAGACAAGGAAAGTAAGCCAGGGTACTATGCGGCTGGCTCAGAAGGTGGTACCGCGTACTCCAACCGTCACCCCACGCCCAGAGTTTCGGGCTCCAGTCCCACCAGGACCACCACGTCCTCAGGGGCCTAACAACTACCCCCGGGATTCGTCTAGGGTGACGTGCCATCACTGCAGCAACACGGGACATATTGCTCGTTATTGCCCTCTAAGAGCTACAAATAACAATTGGAGACGTACAACACCCAACACAGAAGTCACTCCATCACGTCCCTCTGCGGCCCACTGCCTGGAGACCGAGGGGGGCCCGGAGGAATGTCTGGGGATTTTGTATGAGGCAGACCCAATACAAGCTGCCTCCCCAGATAACCGTCAGCATCACCGTCAGGAGGTACGGGTGAATGGACAAGTAGCACAAGGCTTAAGAGATACCGGGGCCACTATCACTCTGGTTCAAAAACATCTGGTAAAGCCAGAGAACCTCTCCACTCGTACAGTTGCCGTCCGGGTCGCAGGGGGCGCTGTATTCCGCTTACCCACCGCCCGGGTGCACTTAGACTGGGGAGTCGGGTCAGGAAAGACCACCGTTGGTATCATGGACAACCTACCGGCCGAGGTTGTGCTGGGCAACGACATTGGCCCTCTGACTTCGGCGTATCTACCTACACCTGATGCAGCTTGCCCCGTGACCACCCGCTCACAGACCCGTATCACAGATGATCCTACAACAGGCCAGGAGACCCAGGTAAGCCAAGAACAGACATGTAACCCCACTACGGTAGAGAGACCCATAGCTTGGGACACCCCAGAGGAATTTGGGAGGGAAACTAGGGAGGACTCCACCCTTCAAAAGTATCGAGAATTAGCAGACAGTAGAGGGGATGAGCGGGAACGTTTTATATGGGAGGGTGACAGGTTATACAGATTGACTGAAGGCAGAAAGAGAGGCGGTGTCCCTTCGCAAAAGCGCCAACTAGTGGTACCCAGAAAGTATAGGGTTGGAACTTCTCCGAATCGGCCACGACATTCCGTTGGCAGGGCACCTAGGGGGTAACCGCACCACCTACAGGATCACCCAGACTTTCTTTTGGCCAGGGATCTCGAAGGATGTGCGACGTTACTGCAGCACCTGTGACGTATGCCAACGGGTAGGAAAAAGAGGGGACCACCCTAAGGCTCGACTGTCACCTATGCCCGTGATCGAGGAACCGTTTAGCAGGGTAGCAGTCGACCTAGTGGGACCTCTACCTAACCCCAGTCCCTCAGGTAAGAAATACATTCTTACCGTAGTAGACTATGCTACCCGCTACCCGGAGGCCGTCGCTCTGACGAATATTCAGGCGGACACTGTTGCCAGTGCGCTCGTCGGGATATTCACCCGAGTGGGGTTCCCTCAGGAAATCCTGTCCGACCGAGGGACCCAGTTTACCGCAGACCTAACCCAACAGTTATGGAAGGTCTGCGGTATTAAGACCCTGCTTAGTTCATCGTACCACCCTCAGACCAACGGTCTCTGTGAACGCTTAAATGGTACCCTCAAGCAATTGCTGCGGACCTTTACGGCGGAATACAGAGACTGGGAGCGATTTTTGCCGCACCTCTTGTTTGCCTATCGAGAGGTACCGCAGGAATCCACAGGGTTCTCTCCCTTCGAGCTGCTCTATGGACGGAGAGTGCGAGGCCCCCTCGACCTCATCCGGGAGCACTGGGAGGGCGAGACAGAACATGAAGGTGTCCCCATTGTGCCATATGTGCTGGAAATGCGGGACCGCATGGAACATTTAGCTCGGATGGCACGGGACCATCTCCAAGCGGCCCAGGGACGACAGAAACACTGGTACGACCGGGGCGCCCGTCAGAGAACGTTTCAAGTGGGCCAGAAGGTGCTGGTGCTTAGGCCTGTCAAAGGGAATAAGCTCCAGACCTCATGGCAGGGCCCTTACAAAGTGGTAGCGCAAGTCTGCGATACTACATATGTAATCGCCAGCAGCCAAGATGAAAGGGTCCAGAAATCCTTTCATGTAAACTTATTAAAAGAGTATCAGGAAAGACCAGAGGATGTAGCAGCCATATGTATCCCAGCCACTGAAGACCCCGACAGCTTACCCATCCCAGATCTATTAGCAGATTCGGAAACCTAAGACTCTGCTCAATACGATACAGCTAGGGGAGCGGTTACCTCCCGCAGAAAAGGGACAGATGCGACAATTGATAACTGAGAAAGGACTGACATTTTCCCAGGAGCCCGGGTACACTCTCTTAGCGACTCACTACGTAGAGACCCCAGGACAAAACCCGCTCAGACAGACTCCCTACAGAATCCCTGAGGCAGTAAAAGAGGAGATGAGGAAGGAAATACAAGAAATGTTAAGACTGGGGATCATAGAACCATCTGACAGCCCCTGGGCCTCGCCCGTTGTCCTAGTACCCAAAAAGGACGGAACAACCCGATTCTGTGTCGATTACCGACGCCTCAATGACAGAACCGTGACAGATGCCTACCCCATGCCCCGAGTAGACGAGCTATTAGATCGTATTGCCAGGGGACGTTATCTGACCACAATCGATCTGTGCAAAGGGTATTGGCAGATTCCCCTGGCCAAAGAGGCTATCCCTAAGTCGGCATTTGTCACCCCATTTGGCTTATTCCAGTTCAAGGTCATGCCATTTGGGATGAAGAACGCCCCAGCCACATTTCAGCGCTTAGTGGACCGCCTCCTTGATGGCTTCCAGGATTTTGCTTGCGCGTACCTGGATGACATTGCGATCTATAGTGAGACTTGGGGGGAACACTTGAGGCATGTTGAGGCTGTACTGGATCAGATTAGGGCCGCGGGCCTAACCCTGAAGCCAGAAAAATGTAATTTTGGGATGGCAGAAGTCCAGTACTTGGGACACAGAGTGGGGTGTGGGAAACAACGACCAGAACCCGCTAAGGTTGAGGCTGTAGCCAATTGGCCAACTCCCCACACTAAGACCCAGGTATTGGCATTTCTAGGGACAGCGGGGTATTACAGAAAATTTGTCCCTGACTATAGTACCATTGCCAAACCCCTGACGGATTTGACCAAAAAGAATTTGCCTAGAGTAGTCCTGTGGTCTCCCGCCTGTGAAACAGCATTCCAAACCTTGAAACAAGCATTGATCAACGCACCTGTCCTATCTGCCCCCGTCCCTAACAAAAGATTTGTCGTTCATACAGATGCGTCCATGTATGGACTGGGGGCAGTTCTAAGCCAGATCGGGGAGGATGGAGGAGAACACCCTGTCGCGTACCTGAGTAGAAAACTATTACCCAGGGAAGTGAGCTACGCGGCCGTGGAAAAGGAATGTTTAGCCCTGGTTTGGGCCTTAAAGAAGCTCATACCCTACCTGTATGGTCAGGAATTCACCCTGATCACGGACCATAACCCACTAGTATGGCTGAACCGAGTAGCCGGAGATAATGGGCGCTTGCTAAGATGGAGCTTGGCCCTACAACCCTACAATTTTTCTATCCAATACCGCCCTGGCAGATTCAATGGGAATGCCGACGGCCTGTCCAGGCAAACTGAACTTTTACCCTAACAGCAGACCGGACATCCCCAAGTTGATCCGAAAAAGATCAATCCGGGTCTGCCGGAGTGTTCCACAAAGGGGGAGTAGTGTAACGGACATATGCCTGCTGCCGGGACAGTTATAATCTTCGTGCAGGGGGACTACAAGGAACTGCATGGCTTGTCACAAGTGGATGTACCACATTGTATTCTGAGCACAAAGGGTTAATTGGACAAGTCTCTTTCATTGCTGGAATGCTAATGTTCCCTTCGCATAGATAATGAACCCTCTTTTGTGTGCAGGTAAACAGCCCCCCTGTGAGGTGTATGCTGATGGGGATTATGTGTGAGTGATAATTGTTTTAAAGGTTAATTGAATTCTATGTGCCTGGCCAGGAAATGTTAAGTGGGGTGAGGTGCCGAAGCGGCTAGAAACTGGCCAAGTGATTAATTCAAGGAGATGTCATTGTTCTTGTAACAGTTGTAAGCAGATATAAGCAGGTGAAATATGCCAAATAAAGTCAGTCTGCTTGACCCTTCAAATGTAGCACGTCTCGTTTCTTGGAAGGGCGTTCGATGGGATATACCGGCGGTACCTGCATATCATAACTTGTCAGCAAAAAGGACGTCTCCAACGGCCGATACCCCTCACTACCAGTGGGTAGCCGTTACAAGCACAGTATCTGCATTTGATGGGCACAGTGGCTGCACTTGATGGGCACAGTGGCTGCGCTTGTTGGGCACAGTAGCTGCGCTTGATGGGCACAGTGGCTGCGCTTGATGGGCACAGTAGCTGCGCTTGATGGGCACAGTGGCTGCGCTTGTTGGGCACAGTAGCTGCGCTTGATGGGCACAGTGGCTGCGCTTGATGGGCACAGTGGCTGCACTTGATGGGCACAGTATCTGCATTTGATGGGCACAGTGGCTGAGCTTGATGGGCACAGTATCTGCATTTGATGGGCACAGTGGCTGCGTTTGATGGGCACAGTGGCTGTGCTTGATGGGCACAGTATCTGCGTTTGATGGGCACAGTGGCTGAGCTTGATGGACACAGTATCTGCATTTGATGGGCAAAGTGGCTGCGTTTGATGGGCACAGTGGCTGCGCTTGATGGGCACAGTATCTGCGTTTGATGGGCACAGTGGCTGAGCTTGATGGGCACAGTATCTGCATTTGATAGGCACAGTGGCTGCGTTTGATGGGCACAGTGGCTGCGTTTGATGGGCACAGTGGCTGCGCTTGATGGGCACAGTAGCTGCGCTTGATGGGCACAGTGGCTGAGCTTGATGGGCACAGTATCTGCATTTGATAGGCACAGTGGCTGCGTTTGATGGGCACAGTGGCTGCGTTTGATGGGCACAGTGGCTGCGCTTGATGGGCACAGTGGTGGCATTTGATGGGCACAGTGGCTGCAATTGATGAGATTTTTTTCAGTTTGTTTGCGCCCCACCCAAAAAAAAATTGAGCACCAGCCGCCACTGTTGTAAAGCAGCTGTCCCCTGCCAGCATGCTGTTAAAAAGGACCACTGGAAGCAGTGGTCTCTCTGCAGAGGTCCAACAAACCCTGATGGAGCTCTCCAATCAGCTAACCTGCTGATTCACAACGGGCGTGTTGAAGACTTTGGACATTTGATGCACCTGGAATGATTGGAACGTTCCTTGGGCTTTGTGGGAAAATGCACATTCCTTTACCTTCCTCACATTGTCTGACTGAATGGAGATCTGAATTCCCTAAGCCGATGTTCCTCAAGTAGCCCCAACAGGTCATGTTTTTAGGATTTCCCTCAGATGAAAACGGCTGTGGTGATCACTAAGGCAGTGAAACCGATCAAATCACCTGTGCGAAATAATGGAAGGCCTGAAAACATGACCTGTTGGGGGTACTTGAGGAGTGGAGTGGAGAAACATCGCCCTACGCCAGTGATGGAGAACCTCGGCACCCCAGATGTTTTGGAACCACATTTCCCATGATGCTCAGGCACTCTGCAGTGTAGTTGAGCATCATGGGAAATGTAGTTCCAAAACATCTGGGGTGCCGAGGTTCTTCATCATTGGCTTAGGGCGATGTTTCTGCCCTAAGCCACCCAATAGGATCAGATATCAGATACACTAAACTATGTGAACCCCTCTCCTATGACTGAGTTCCTCCAGGGAGTGGTCTGGGCAATCCTCCATCATACAAAGACAATTGTGCTCTTCCAGCCTCGTGGTAACAGTTTGGTGGAGACCCCTTTCTGTTCCACCATGACTGTCCCCCCCCCCCCCCCCCGTGTACACAGCCAGCTCCATAAAGACACAGTGTGATCAGATTGAAGGAACTCGGGTGTCCTGCACAGAGCCCTGACCTCAACCCTACTGAACATCTTTGGGATGAATTGGAATGCCAATGATGAGCCAGGTCTTCTCATCCAACATCAGAACCTGACCTCACAAATGCTCCAAAACCTTGTAGAAAGCCTTCCTTGTAGAGTGGAAGGGGAAAACTCCATATTTATGGCCATGGGGGTGGAATGGAATAGGTGATGGCAACTCCAAATTAGCAGCCATGGGGGGGGGGGGGGGTATCTCCATACTAATGGACATGGGGGAGGGGGACTTCTTATTAACATCGGATAGTTGCATCTAGTTCAACAAATAAGGGCCCTGGGGGTTCAACTCAATATTAATAGCCATGGGGGGGGGGGGGCAATTCTATGTTAATGGTCATGGAAGTGCAACTCAACATCAGTGGCAATGCAGGGCAACTCTATATTAATAACCATGAGGGGCAACTCTAAATAAAGTGGTTATAAAGGCTCAGCGGAGCTCCGCTTTAATGGCAATGGGTGAGGGAACTCCTTATTAATGACCATGGGGGTGAGGGAACTCCATATTAATAGCTATGGAGGGGAAACTCCATAGCCATGGAGTGGGGGGGGGGGGTGTAACGCTTTATGAATGGCCATGTGGGGGTTACCACTCCATAAAATTGTGTCCCGGTGATGTGTCCCCGTGATGTGTCCCCATTATGCGTCCCCATGATGTGTCCCCGTGACGTGTCCCCGTGATGTGTCCCCGTGATGTGTCCCCGTGATGTGTCCCCATTATGCGTCCCCATGATGTGTCCCCGTGACGTGTCCCCGTGATGTGTCCCCGTGATGTATCCCCGTAATGTATCCCGGTGATGTACCCCCGTGATGTGTCCCCATTATGCGTCCCCATGATGTGTCCCCGTGATGTGTCCCCGTGATGTGTCCCTGTGATGTGTCCCCGTGATGTGTCCCCGTGATGTGTCCCAGTTATGTGTCCCCGTGATGTGTCCCTGTGATGTGTCCCCGTGATGTATCCCAGTTATGTGTCCCCGTGATGTGTCCCCGTGATGTGTCCCCGTGATGTATCCCTGTGATGTGTCCCCATTATGTGTCCCCATGATGTGTCCCCGTGATGTATCCCGGTGATGTACCCCTGTGATGTGTCCCGGTGATGTGTCCCCGTGATGTATCCCAGTTATGTGTCCCCGTGATGTGTCCCCGTGATGTGTCCCCGTGATGTGTCCCTGTGATGTGTCCCCGTGATGTATCCCAGTTATGTGTCCCCGTGATGTGTCCCCGTGATGTGTCCCCGTGATGTGTCCCTGTGATGTGTCCCTGTGATGTATCCCAGTTATGTGTCCCCGTGATGTGTCCCCGTGATGTGTCCCCGTGATGTGTCCCCGTGATGTATCCCTGTGATGTGTCCCCATGATGTGTCCCCGTAATGTATCCCTGTGATGTGTCCCGGTGATGTGTCCCGGTGATGTGTCCCCGTGATGTGTCCCTGTGATGTATCCCCGCGATGCGTCCCGGGATGTGTCCCCGTGATGTATCCCCGTGATGTGTTCCCATGATGTGTCCCCGTGATGTATCCCCGTGATGTGTCCCCGTGATGTGTCCCTGTGATGTGTCCCCGGGATGTGTCCCCGTGATGTGTCCCTGTGATGTGTCCCGGTGATGTGTCCCTGTGATGTGTCCCCGTGATGTGTCCCTGTGATGTATCCCCTTGATGTGTCCCTGTGATGTGTCCCCGTGATGTATCTCTGTGATGTGTCCCCACGATGCGTCCCGGGATGTGTCCCCATGATGTATCCCCGTGATGTGTCCCTGTGATGTGTCCCCGTGATGTGTCCCTGTGATGTGTCCCGGTGATGTGTCCTGGTGATGTGTCCCGGTGATCTGTCCCGGTGATGTGTCCCGGTGATGTGTCCCGGTGAAGTGTCCCGGTGAAGTGTCCCTGTGATGTGTCCTGGTGATGTGTCCCGGTGATGTGTCCCGATGATGTGTCCCGGTGATGTGTCCCGGTGATGTGTCCCGGTGATGTGTCCCTGTGATGTGTCCCCGTGATGTGTCCCCGTGATGTGTCCCGTGATGTGTCCCTGTGATGTGTCCCCGTGATGTGTCCCCGTGATGTGTCCCGGTGATGTGTCCCGGTGATGTGTCCCGATGATGTATCCCTGTGATGTGTCCCCGTTATGTGTCCCCGTGATGTGTCCCCGTGATGTATCTCCGTGATGTGTCCCGGTGATGTGTCCCGATGATGTATCCCTGTGATGTATCTCCGTGATGTGTCCCCGTGATGTGTCCCGTGATGTGTCCCTGTGATGTGTCCCCGTGATGTGTCCCCGTGATGTGTCCCGGTGATGTGTCCCGGTGATGTGTCCCGATGATGTATCCCTGTGATGTGTCCCCGTTATGTGTCCCCGTGATGTGTCCCCGTGATGTATCTCCGTGATGTGTCCCGGTGATGTGTCCCGATGATGTATCCCTGTGATGTATCTCCGTTATGTGTCCCCGTGATGTGTCCCGTGATGTGTCCCTGTGATGTGTCCCCGTTATGTGTCCCCGTGATGTGTCCCCGTGATGTATCTCCGTGATGTGTCCCCGTGATGTGTCCCGTGATGTGTCCCGTGATGTGTCCCTGTGATGTGTCCCCGTGATGTGTCCCCGTGATGTGTCCCCGTGATGTGTCCCCGTGATGTGTCCCGTGATGTGTCCCTGTGATGTGTCCCCGTGATGTGTCCCCGTGATGTGTCCCCGTGATGTGTCCCCGTGATGTGTCCCGGTGATGTGTCCCGTGATGTGTCCCGGTGATGTGTCCCGGTGATGTGTCCCGGTGATGTGTCCCTGTGATGTGTCCCCGGGATGTATCCCCGTGATGTATCTCGGTGATGTGTCCCGGTGATGTGTCCCGGTGATGTGTCCCGGTGATGTGTCCTGGTGATGTGTCCCGGTGATGTGTCCCGATGATGTGTCCCGGTCATGTGTCCCGGTGATGTGTCCCTGTGATGTGTCCCTGTGATGTGTCCTGGTGATGTGTCCCGGTGATGTGTCCCGATGATGTGTCCCGGTCATGTGTCCCGGTGATGTGTCCCGGTGATGTGTCCCGATGATGTATCCCTGTGATGTGTCCCCGTGATGTGTCCCGTGATGTGTCCCCGTGATGTGTCCCGTGATGTGTCCCCGTGATGTGTCCTGTGATGTGTCCCCGTGATGTATCTCTGTGATGTGTCCCGGGATGTGTCCCTGTGATGTACCCCCGCGATGTGTCCCCGCGATGTGTCCCCGTGATGTATCCCGGTGATATGTTCCCGTTATGCGTCCCCGTGATGTGTTCCGGTGATGTGTCCCCGCAAAGTGTCCCCGTTATGTGTCCCCGTGATGTATCCCCGTGATGTGTCCTGGTGATGTGTCCTGGTGATGTGTCCCCGTGATGTATCCCCGTGATGTGTCCCCATGATGTGTCCCCGTGATGTATCTCTGTGATGTGTCCCCGTGATGTGTCCCCGTGATGTATCCCCATAATGTATCCCGGTGATCTGTCCCGGTGATGTGTCCCGATGATGTGTCCCTGTGATGTGTCCCGGTGATGTGTCCCGGTGATCTGTCCCGGTGATGTGTCCCGATGATGTATCCCTGTGATGTGTCCCCGTGATGTGTCCCCGTGATGTGTCCCCGTGATGTGTCCCCGTGATGTGTCCCGTGATGTGTCCCCGTGATGTGTCCCTGTGATGTGTCCCTGTGATGTGTCCCCGTGATGTGTCCCCGTGATGTGTCCCGTGATGTGTCCCCGTGATGTGTCCCGTGATGTGTCCCGTGATGTGTCCCTGTGATGTGTCCCCGTGATGTGTCCCTGTGATGTGTCCCTGTGATGTGTCCCCGTGATGTGTCCCGGTGATGTGTCCCGTGATGTGTCCCGGTGATGTGTCCCTGTGATGTGTCCCCGTGATGTGTCCCCGGGATGTGTCCCCGTGATGTGTCCCCGTGATGTATCTCGGTGATGTGTCCCGGTGATGTGTCCCGGTGATGTGTCCCTGTGATGTGTCCCCGTGATGTGTCCTGGTGATGTGTCCCGGTGATGTGTCCCGGTGATGTGTCCCTGTGATGTGTCCCGGTGATGTATCTCCGTGATGTGTCCCGATGATGTATCCCTGTGATGTGTCCCCGTGATGTGTCCCGTGATGTGTCCCCGTGATGTGTCCCGTGATGTGTCCCGTGATGTGTCCCCGTGATGTATCTCTGTGATGTGTCCCGGGATGTGTCCCTGTGACGTACCCCCGCGATGTGTCCCCGCGATGTGTCCCCGTGATGTATCCCGGTGATATGTTCCCGTTATGCGTCCCCGTGATGTGTTCCGGTGATGTGTCCACCGTGATGTATCCCCGCAAAGTGTCCCCGTGATGTGTCCCCGTGATGTGTCCTGGTGATGTGTCCCTGTGATGTGTCCCCGTGATGTATCTCCGTGATGTGTCCCCATGATGTGTCCCCGTGATGTATCTGTTATACCTGAAGGGTTTCACATGTACTGGCACTTTAAGGCTGGCTCCACCCAGCAGCGATGACAAGGGTCAAGGGGCATAGTAGCCATCTTAGAGAGACCACATGTAGGAAGCAGAGAGATATGTAATGTCCTGAGATGCATGTTGCAGTGTACAGGCTGTACTGAATAAACATCCATTGTTCCAGCCCAGAGTCTTGTCTTCCTCACAACACAGAGGATATAACAGTGGCGACGAGGATGGGATTTACAAAGTGTCTATCATTCTGAGAGAGAGACAAAGACATTGTGGATTGTCACCTGGATAAAAGCAATCACAGATCCCAGCAGGAAAATGTCATTAATCGGGACATTAAGTGAGTTTGGAGAACAGACATCTTGGAGTTCCTGGGTTGAGAGGCTGGAACAGTATTTCAGTGCAAATGCCATCCCAGACAACAGGCAAGTAGCAGTGTTTCTGACAGTGGTTGGGGCCAAAACATATGACACTCTGAGGGATCTGCTTTCCCCTGTAAAACCAGCAGCTAAGACATTGGCAGAGCTGCTGACACTGCTAGAGAATCACTTCCAGCCTAAACCATTAGAAATTGCAGAAAGATTTCGCTTCTATCAAAGGCAGCAGCAGACAGGTGAAGAGATTAAAGCTTATGTGCTCGCCCTTCGCAGACTAGCCTCGACCTGTTCTTTTGGGGACTACCTACCTACTGCACTGAGAGATAAGTTTGTCATGGGACTGAATTGTGAGTCAACACAAAAGAGACTGTTAACAGAGAAAGACCTTACCCTTACAAAGGCAATTGAGATAGCTTCAGTGATGGAAATGGCTGTGAAAGATACAGAGGAATTGAACCCCCAGAGCAGAAGGGAAGAGGTGAAGCAGGAAGTTTTCAGAACAGCAGTCAAGCCAACTGCTGCAAACTGGAAATACAGACCCCCACCAAGCCGGGAGTCAGCTTGCTACCGTTGTGGCAATACAGACCATGACCACAAAGTCTGCCGGTTTAAGGATCAGACCTGTCATAATTGCGGTAGGACCGGCCATCTGAAACGAGTTTGCCGTAGCAAGAAGGTGCGAGATAAACAACCTCTGAACCCCAAGACTAAGACATATATGGTGGGAAGATATACATCATCATCTGAGTCAGAGGATGAGGAAATGCTCCACAGGTTAGACATACATCATATGCATTCAGCACCCTCCGCAATGACTGTAGATGTAACCGTTGAGGGAAAGAAACTCAGGATGGATGTAGACACAGGAGCAGCAGTTTCAGTTATCACCCAGAAACAATGGAGACAACTTCAGACCCGAAAAACTGTCCGCCCAACACCAATCAAACTGCAGACATACTCAAAACAGATACTCCACCCACTGGGTTACGCAAAAGTAAAGGTATTGTACAAGAGTCAGACAAAGAGACTGCCATTATATATCCTAGAAAATGGGGGACCCCCTCTCTTTGGGAGAGACTGGATTGCTCACTTTGGTATGCCAGACATCGCCATAAGTCCCTGTAACACCGTTACCATTCCATTAGGAGATAATGAGGGATGGGTGGTGTCCCTGAAGCAGCGGTTCCCAAAGATTTTTGATGACCAGTTGGGAAAAATAAAGCATGACTGTGTGAGACTCAAGCTGAAACCCAACGCTCAGCCTAAGTTCTTCAAAGCTCGGACAGTACCTTTCGCACTCCGAGCAGGTGTGGAAGCAGAACTAAGTCGGCTGGAGGAACAAGGTGTCATCTCAAAGGTAGAGCACAGCGAGTGGGCATCACCAGTTGTACCGGTAAAGAAATCGAATGGGGACTTGCGCATTTGTGGCGATTTCCGCATGGCACTGAACTCTCAACTGGAAATAGACCAGTATCCCCTACCCAGAGTAGATGACATTTTTGCCTCTCTTGCAGGAGGTCAAAAGTTCACCAAGCTTGATCTCAAACAAGCATATTTACAGTTTGAGGTCCATCCTTCTTCCCGCAAGTTTCTGACCATCAACACCCACAAGGGACTGTATCAATATAATCGGATGGTGTTTGGGGTAGCCTCTGCCCCAGCCATTTGGCAACGAAAAATGGATGAGATTTTGGCGGACATTCCTTTCACTCAGTGCCTGCTAGATGACATGCTCATTACAGGTCGGACCGACCAGGAACACAAGCAGAATGTGGAGCTTGTGTTGGCGAGACTCCAAGAACAGGGCCTGAAAGTGAACTTAGCAAAATGCCAATTCATGGTGCCTAAATTGGAGTTTTGTGGCCACCTTGTGGATGCAGAAGGTATACACACCACGGAAGCCAAGGTTGATGCTTTAGTCAAAGCTCCAGCCCCAACCAACGTCCAGCAGCTGCGATCATACCTTGGCTTGCTGAACTATTACCACAAATTCCTGCCAGATCTGGCACACACCTTGTTTCCGTTGAACAAGCTTTTGGAGAAACACTCCAGATGGGACTGGTCGGCTGCATGCCAACGTGCTTTTGAAGTTTCTAAGCGGAAGCTGTTGGCGTCACGCATGCTTGTGCACTATGACCTCCAGAAGCCTCTCACCTTGGCTTGTGATGCCTCACCCTATGGTCTGGGGGCGGTACTATCTCACATCTTACCAGATGGGTCAGAAAAACCAGTGGCATTTGCCTCCAGGTCTTTGACAAAAGCAGAAAGCAATTACTCACACATTGACAAAGAGGCTCTTGCGCTGATATGGGCAATTAAGAAGTTTCATCTTTACCTGTATGGTAGGGAATTCACCATACTGACGGACCATAAACCACTCCTTCAGATCTTTAGCCCTGACAAAGGCATCTCCCAGACTACTGCGGCCCGCCTCCAATGCTATGCCCTATTCTTGGGGGCATACAGCTACAAAATTCAGTATCGTGGTCATGATGCCAATGCTAATGCGGACGCTATGTCCCGACTGACAGGGAGGTCCATGGACTCTTCTCCACCGGTCAAGAGTTGTCGTTACACCAGCCTGTCCTTCTTGTCTTCTGGGGAGATAGCAGCCCATACAAACAAGGATACCTTTCTGAAAACAATACTCTCCTGGGTACGTTCCGGTTGGCCTGCAACTGTCACACAGGAGTATGAACCTTATTTCCGTAGGCGTATGGAATTAACTGTGGCTGGCAACTGTGTTTTATGGGGAGACCGAGTGATCATTCCACAGACCCTCCGGAGACACATTCTGGACTTGCTACATACTGGTCATCCCGGGAGCACACGTATGAAACAAAAGGCCAGAGGCTATGTGTGGTGGCCAAACCTAGACTCAGATATCACAACATATGTGAATGCTTGTGCTGGATGTGCACAAACGGCAAGAGACCCTCCTCGAGGGTGCGTCCAGCCCTGGACTTGGCCCACGGTTCCTTGGTTTCGCCTACACTTGGACTTTGCAGGCCCGATCAGAGGACACACCTTCTTGATCATAGTGGACGCCCATTCAAAGTGGCCTGAGGTAATTCCTGTTACTCAGCCAACGACTAAGGCAACGGTTTCCATACTGTTACATCTCGCTGCTACGTTTGGATACCCCAGAGAAATCGTCACAGACAACGGTGCACAATTCACCAGTCAGGAGTTTCAGCATTTCCTGACTGCCCACAACATCAAGCACAAGTTGACCGCACCTTACCACCCGGCTACAAATGGTCAAGCAGAGCGGTTTGTGCAGACTTTTAAACGCTATTTCAAAGCTACAGTGGCTGCAAGTAAACAACAGTCCCTGTCACCCCAGCAGCTGGACTCCTTCCTTTCTGCTTACAGAAACACACCACATGCAACCACTGGGAAAACTCCAGCAGAACTCCTTCTGGGGCGGCAGCCATGGACTGTTTTGGATATGCTCCGCCCTCAAACAGTCCAGGAACATGTACTACAGTCCCAAGACAAGATGGTCCAACACAATGAGCTCCCCCGATTCACAGCCCAACAAAAGGTATGGGCCCGATCTTATGGGGCTTCCAACACCCGTTGGCTTCCTGCTGTCATTGCAGAGACCTTGGGACCCAAGATGTACAAGGTCCGCCTGGAAGATGGTTCCATTTGCAGACGTCATGCGGACCAACTGCGTCCTCGTTCTCAACTGCCCGAATCCCTGATGCCGGCTGAACCACCAGTATCTCAAGGATCTGCTCCCAGCGAATCAGGATGCACAGAGACTGATGATTGTGGGGACTCTGAACTTTTGAACTCAGCTCCAACAGAGCCCTCCAGCTCTGGTCCGGAGGTCTGTTTACCCTCTGAGCTGGGGGATCCCTTCTTGGCCCTGCCGGTACCCATTCCGGCCAGCCCTGTTTCCTCCGGTCCCGAATCGCTGGATGCCCGGCCTCAGCGACACTGTCGCCCTCCTGACCGGTTTCAGTTGCAAGAGCGGTTACGAGACTTTCGACGGGGCCGACGGAAGTGATCCGATGACATATTAACCCCGCAAGCTTGAAGTCCCGTAATTCTCCTGTGTTTGGAGGACTGTTATTGGACAGTTAGCAGTTAATGTTTTGTGCCTGTTATTGTTTTGTTGTGTTTTTTTTTTTTTTTGTTTTTTGTTTTTTTTTAGGGATGGATGGAAGGTGTTATACCTGAAGGGTTTCACATGTACTGGCACTTTAAGGCTGGCTCCACCCAGCAGCGATGACAAGGGTCAAGGGGCATAGTAGCCATCTTAGAGAGACCACATGTAGGAAGCAGAGAGATATGTAATGTCCTGAGATGCATGTTGCAGTGTACAGGCTGTACTGAATAAACATCCATTGTTCCAGCCCAGAGTCTTGTCTTCCTCACAACACAGAGGATATAACAGTATCTCTGTGATGTGTCCCCGTGATGTGTCCCCGTGATGTGTCCCTGTGATGTGTCCCTGTGATGTGTCCCTGTGATGTGTCCCCGTGATGTATCTCTGTGATGTGTCCACCGTGATGTGTCCCGGTGATGTGTCCCGTGATGTGTCCCTGTGATGTGTCCCCGTGATGTGTCCCCGTGATGTGTCCCGGTGATGTGTCCCGGTGATGTGTCCCGATGATGTATCCCTGTGATGTGTCCCCGTTATGTGTCCCCGTGATGTGTCCCCGTGATGTATCTCCGTGATGTGTCCCCGTGATGTGTCCCGTGATGTGTCCCGTGATGTGTCCCTGTGATGTGTCCCCGTGATGTGTCCCCGTGATGTGTCCCGTGATGTGTCCCCGTGATGTGTCCCGTGATGTGTCCCGTGATGTGTCCCTGTGATGTGTCCCCGTGATGTGTCCCCGTGATGTGTCCCGGTGATGTGTCCCGTGATGTGTCCCCGTGATGTGTCCCGTGATGTGTCCCGTGATGTGTCCCTGTGATGTGTCCCGGTGATGTGTCCCGGTGATGTGTCCCTGTGATGTGTCCCGGTGATGTGTCCCGGTGATGTGTCCCCGTGATGTATCTCCGTGATGTGTCCCCGTGATGTGTCCCGTGATGTGTCCCGTGATGTGTCCCCGTGATGTGTCCCGTGATGTGTCCCGTGATGTGTCCCCGTGATGTATCTCTGTGATGTGTCCCGGGATGTGTCCCTGTGATGTACCCCCGCGATGTGTCCCCGCGATGTGTCCCCGTGATGTATCCCGGTGATATGTTCCCGTTATGCGTCCCCGTGATGTGTTCCGGTGATGTGTCCCCGCAAAGTGTCCCCGTGATGTGTCCTGGTGATGTGTCCTGGTGATGTATCTCTGTGATGTGTCCCCGTGATGTGTCCCCGTGATGTGTCCCTGTGATGTGTCCCGTGATGTGTCCCTGTGATGTATCCCCATAATGTATCCCGGTGATCTGTCCCGGTGATGTGTCCCGGTGATGTGTCCCGGTGATGTGTCCCTGTGATGTATCCCCATAATGTATCCCGGTGATCTGTCCCGATGATGTGTCCCGGTGATGTGTCCCGGTGATGTGTCCCGGTGATCTGTCCCGGTGATGTGTCCCGGTGATGTGTCCCGGTGATGTGTCCCTGTGATGTGTCCCCGTGATGTGTCCCCATGATGTGTCCCCGTGATGTGTCCCCGTGATGTGTCCCGGTGATGTGTCCCGTGATGTGTCCCCGTGATGTGTCCCGTGATGTGTCCCGTGATGTGTCCCTGTGATGTGTCCCCGTGATGTGTCCCTGTGATGTGTCCCCGTGATGTGTCCCCATAATGTATCCCGGTGATGTGTCCCGGTGATCTGTCCCGGTGATGTGTCCCGGTGATGTGTCCCGGTGATGTGTCCCGGTGATGTGTCCCGGTGATGTGTCCCGGTGATGTGTCCCGGTGATGTGTCCCTGTGATGTGTCCCCGTGATGTGTCCCGGTGATGTGTCCCGGTGATGTGTCCCGATGATGTATCCCTGTGATGTGTCCCCGTGATGTGTCCCGTGATGTGTCCCGTGATGTGTCCCGTGATGTGTCCCCGTGATGTATCTCTGTGATGTGTCCCGGGATGTGTCCCTGTGATGTACCCCCGCGATGTGTCCCCGCGATGTGTCCCCGTGATGTATCCCGGTGATATGTTCCCGTTATGCGTCCCCGTGATGTGTTCCGGTGATGTGTCCACCGTGATGTATCCCCGCAAAGTGTCCCCGTGATGTGTCCTGGTGATGTGTCCTGGTGATGTGTCCCCATGATGTGTCCCCGTGATGTATCTCCGTGATGTGTCCCCGTGATGTGTCCCCGTGATGTGTCCCCGTGATGTATCCCCATAATGTATCCCGGTGATCTGTCCCGGTGATGTGTCCCGGTGATGTGTCCCGGTGATGTGTCCCGGTGATCTGTCCCGGTGATGTGTCCCCGTGATGTGTCCCGGTGATGTGTCCCGGTGATGTGTCCCCGTGATGTGTCCCCGTGATGTATCCCCGTGATGTGTCCCGGTGATGTGTCCTCGTGATGTGTCCTGGTGATGTGTCCCGGTGATGTATTCCCGTGATGTGTCCCGGTGATGTGTCCCCGTGATGTGTCCCCGTGATGTATCTCTGTGATGTGTCCCCGTGATGTGTCCCGGTGATGTGTCCCCGTGATGTGTCCCCGTGATGTATCCCCGTGATGTGTCCCCGTGATGTGTCCCTGTGATGTGTCCCCGTGATGTGTCCCCGTGATGTATCCCCGTGATGTGTCCCCATGATGTGTCCCCGTGATGTGTCCCTGTGATGTGTCCCTGTGATGTATCCCCGTGATGTATCCCGGTGATCTGTCCCGGTGATGTGTCCCGGTGATGTGTCCCGGTGATGTGTCCCGGTGATGTGTCCCGGTGATGTGTCCCGGTGATCTGTCCCGGTGATCTGTCCCGGTGATGTGTCCCGGTGATGTGTCCCGGTGATGTGTCCTGGTGATGTGTCCCCGTGATGTGTCCCGGTGATGTGTCCCGGTGATGTGTCCCTGTGATGTATCCCCATAATGTATCCCGGTGATCTGTCCCGGTGATGTGTCCCGGTGATGTGTCCCGGTGATCTGTCCCGGTGATCTGTCCCGGTGATGTGTCCCGGTGATGTGTCCCCGTGATGTGTCCTGGTGATGTGTCCCCGTGATCTGTCCCGGTGATGTGTCCCGGTGATCTGTCCCTGTGATGTGTCCCTGTGATGTATCCCTGTGATGTGTCCCCATTATGTGTCCCCATGATGTGTCCCCGTGATGTATCCCGGTGATCTGTCCCGGTGATGTGTCCCGGTGATGTGTCCCGGTGATGTGTCCCGGTGATCTGTCCCTGTGATGTGTCCCTGTGATGTGTCCCCGTGATGTGTCCCCGTGATGTGTCCCCGTGATGTGTCCCGGTGATCTGTCCCGGTGATGTGTCCCGGTGATCTGTCCCGGTGATGTGTCCCGGTGATGTGTCCCGGTGATGTGTCCCGGTGATGTGTCCCGGTGATGTGTCCCGGTGATGTGTCCCGGTGATGTGTCCCGGTGATCTGTCCCGGTGATGTGTCCCGGTGATGTGTCCCGGTGATCTGTCCCGGTGATCTGTCCCGGTGATGTGTCCCGGTGATGTGTCCCTGTGATGTGTCCCCGTGATGTGTCCCCGTGATGTGTCCCGGTGATGTGTCCCGGTGATCTGTCCCGGTGATCTGTCCCGGTGATCTGTCCCGGTGATGTGTCCCGGTGATGTGTCCCGGTGATGTGTCCCTGTGATGTATCCCCATAATGTATCCCGGTGATCTGTCCCGATGATGTGTCCCGGTGATGTGTCCCGGTGATGTGTCCCGGTGATGTGTCCCGGTGATCTGTCCCGGTGATGTGTCCCGGTGATGTGTCCCGGTGATGTGTCCCTGTGATGTGTCCCCGTGATGTGTCCCCGTGATGTGTCCCTGTGATGTGTCCCCGTGATGTGTCCCGGTGATTTGTCCCGTGATGTGTCCCCGTGATGTGTCCCGGTGATGTGTCCCTGTGATGTGTCCCCGTGATGTGTCCCCGTGATGTGTCCCGGTGATGTGTCCCTGTGATGTGTCCCTGTGATGTGTCCCCGTGATGTGTCCCGTGATGTGTCCCGTGATGTGTCCCTGTGATGTGTCCCCGTGATGTGTCCCTGTGATGTGTCCCCGTGATGTGTCCCCGTGATGTGTCCCGGTGATGTGTCCCTGTGATGTGTCCCCGTGATGTGTCCCGGTGATGTGTCCCGATGATGTATCCCTGTGATGTGTCCCCGTGATGTGTCCCGTGATGTGTCCCCGTGATGTGTCCCGTGATGTGTCCCCGTGATGTGTCCCGTGATGTGTCCCGTGATGTGTCCCCGTGATGTATCTCTGTGATGTGTCCCGGGATGTGTCCCTGTGATGTACCCCCGCGATGTGTCCCCGCGATGTGTCCCCGTGATGTATCCCGGTGATATGTTCCCGTTATGCGTCCCCGTGATGTGTCCTGGTGATGTGTCCCCATGATGTGTCCCTGTGATGTATCCCCATAATGTATCCCGGTGATCTGTCCCGGTGATGTGTCCCGGTGATGTGTCCCGGTGATGTGTCCCGGTGATGTGTCCCGGTGATCTGTCCCGGTGATGTGTCCCCGTGATGTGTCCTGGTGATGTGTCCCGGTGATGTGTCCCCGTGATGTATCCCCGTGATGTGTCCTCGTGATGTGTCCTGGTGATGTGTCCTGGTGATGTGTCCCCATGATGTGTCCCCGTGATGTATCTCTGTGATGTGTCCCCGTGATGTGTCCCGGTGATGTGTCCCCGTGATGTGTCCCCGTGATGTGTCCCCGTGATGTGTCCCCGTGATGTGTCCCTGTGATGTGTCCCCGTGATGTGTCCCCGTGATGTATCCCCGTGATGTGTCCCTGTGATGTGTCCCTGTGATGTATCCCCGTGATGTATCCCCATGATGTGTCCCCGTGATGTGTCCCTGTGATGTGTCCCCGTGATGTGTCCCCGTGATGTATCCCCGTGATGTGTCCCTGTGATGTGTCCCTGTGATGTATCCCCGTGATGTATCCCGGTGATCTGTCCCGGTGATGTGTCCCGGTGATGTGTCCCGGTGATGTGTCCCGGTGATGTGTCCCGGTGATGTGTCCCGGTGATGTGTCCCCGTGATGTGTCCCGGTGATCTGTCCCGGTGATGTGTCCCGGTGATGTGTCCCGGTGATGTGTCCCCGTGATGTGTCCTGGTGATGTGTCCCCGTGATGTGTCCCGGTGATGTGTCCCGGTGATGTGTCCCGGTGATGTGTCCCCGTGATGTGTCCTGGTGATGTGTCCCCGTGATGTGTCCCGGTGATGTGTCCCGGTGATGTGTCCCTGTGATGTATCCCCATAATGTATCCCGGTGATCTGTCCCGGTGATGTGTCCCGGTGATGTGTCCCGGTGATCTGTCCCGGTGATCTGTCCCGGTGATGTGTCCCGGTGATCTGTCCCGGTGATGTGTCCCGGTGATGTGTCCCCGTGATGTGTCCTGGTGATGTGTCCCCGTGATGTGTCCCGGTGATGTGTCCCGGTGATGTGTCCCCGTGATGTGTCCTGGTGATGTGTCCCCGTGATGTGTCCCGGTGATGTGTCCCGGTGATGTGTCCCTGTGATGTATCCCCATAATGTATCCCGGTGATCTGTCCCGGTGATGTGTCCCGGTGATGTGTCCCGGTGATCTGTCCCGGTGATCTGTCCCGGTGATCTGTCCCGGTGATGTGTCCCGGTGATGTGTCCCCGTGATGTGTCCTGGTGATGTGTCCCCGTGATCTGTCCCGGTGATCTGTCCCGGTGATGTGTCCTGGTGATGTGTCCCCGTGATGTGTCCCGGTGATCTGTCCCGGTGATCTGTCCCGGTGATGTGTCCTGGTGATGTGTCCCCGTGATGTGTCCTGGTGATGTGTTTCGGTGATGTATCCCCGCGATGTGTCCCCGTTATGCGTCCCCGTGATGTGTTCCGGTGATGTACCCCTGTGATGTATCTCCGTGATGTGTCCCTGTGATGTATCCCCAGGATGTGTCCCGGGATGTGTCCCCGTGATGTGTCCTGGTGATGTGTCCTGGTGATGTGTCCTGGTGATGTGTCCCGGTGATGTGTCCCGGTGATGTGTCCCGGTGATGTGTCCCTGTGATGTGTCCCGGGATGTGTCCCTGTGATGTGTCCCCGTGATGTATCCCTGTGAGTGTGAGGCCTTAGGCGACCGCCTAATTTGCCTGATTAAAGAGCCGCCTCTGCCAGCCGTACTCCAAAGAAGTCATGGATTCCGTACACTGCATTGATGATGAAGACCAGAAAGCAGCTTTTCATCAGTTTCTCCCTCTGTGACCCCCTCATATACACTATATACCGTAGATCCTGCCTCGTGGGCCAGTAAGTTCATCTTTTGGAGGAATCGCTGAGTTGGTTCCCATGGGATATTTATGCAGTATATTCAGTTTATAATGTATTATGCCACCCTATAGGGCCACTCCGAATATAATACCTAGCGTTATTTTCCAGCAATATAAGCCCTACCCCAAAAATAAGCCCTAGTTTAAAATGTTTGTAAAATCCTTTAACCCACTCTATTACAGTAGTATACTGTATAATGTACAATGTGTGTGTTTCTGTAATATAAATGCGGGGAGGAGAGCTCCGGCGGGTCACAGAAGCGCAGAGCGGCGATATAACAAAAGGTATTTGGCACAATTACCGTATTTATCGCGGTATAACGCGCTCCCGCGTATACCGCGCACCCCTAAAGTGGCCCCCAATCCTGTGGAAAAAAAGTTTTTTTGTACTTACAGTTTTGGTGTCTTGCGCGGCATCCATCGGCGGCCTCGTCGGGTCCGGCGTCCCTCTGCGGCTTCGGGTGTCCTCTTCGGCGGGTCCTGGCTCCGTCTTCGGCGGGTTGGGTGTCCTCTTCGGCGGGTCCGGTGTCCTCTTCGGGGGGTCCGGTGTCCTCTTCGGCGGGTCCGGCGTCCTTCTGCGGCGTCCTGCTCGTTTCCCGCGCCGAGTTTGAATACTGCGCTGACATATACAGAGCGCAGTACACTCGTGTATTGTCGGCAATGCTCGGCTACCCGCGCTGACGTCCTGTACATCCAGGACGTGAGCGCGGAAGGAGCCGAGACTGCCCGACTATACCCGAGTGTACTGCGCTCGGTATATGTCGGCGCAGTATTCAAAACTCGGCGCGGCAAAGTGGGTATCGGCGCATACCGTGCACCCACGATTTTGCCCTGATTTTCAGGGCAAAAAAGTGCGCGGTATACGCCGATAAATACGGTATATTACAAAAACGCACATATTGTACATTATCTAATACTGTAATAGAGTGGATTATAGGATTTTACAAGCATTTTAACTCAGTTCACACTGGGGATTCCTGACAGGCAGGGAGAGAGGGAGAGAAGACAGCACATTACATGGTAAGACCTACCCCGAAAATAAGCCCTACTGTGTCTTTTGTTGCCAAAATTAATATAAGACCCGGGTTTATTTTCGGGGGAAACACGGTACATCTGTGCTATCCAATCGCACATCTTTTGTTTTCTGGATTTAATTACTTTGTTTCACTTCAGGCTCCACCCAAGAGGATCCCACTGAGGATGTTATGTATGAGAATTTCACCGGTCTACGGCCCCCCAGAGAGAAGATACCACCTCCGGCACCCGCTATAGGTAGAGGCCATCAGCTGAAGGCAGGTGAGGCGCAACGTTGTGCAGTACTTGTATCTGTCATCAAATGTGCAATATAAACTCTGCTAATTACACCAATCCGAGATGTTATTACAGAAAGCACATAATAATAACCTCCCAATATAATAGAGTAATCTGTGTCCTCTTTGGACGTTCTATGGGTGGATTTTTTTCACTTTACATTGTGCTTTTTGGCTGAAGTTTGTCTTCCTGTTGTAACACCCTCCCGAAAGGAAATATTAGTTATTCTGGACAAACCGTCCTTCTTATAGGTCTCCCAACAGCGCCTCTCTTCTCAGATCTGGAGACACCTAAATAACGAGGTACGAGAGGCAGTTTGTGCGTTCGGAAGGTGTCTGATTTTACTGAAAAAGTCATGCAGTATATATTGGCTACAGAACAAAAGAGGGGCTGTTTTATGGCTACGTGCAGGGCTCGAGTCCTGCGGGCGGGAACGGCGTCCCTGCACTTTTTTCACAGCAGGAACGCCGTTCCCTTTGCAGGACAAGAGCAGCCGAGAGCAGCCCGAGCCAATCCTTCACAGCATCGCCGCATAGTGAAGGATTCGACTCGAGTCACTGTCAGGAGCAGGCGAACTGAGCCGAGCAGACTCGGAGCTCCTCCTCCAGGCTCCGACCTCGCCTGTCCTTCAGTACGTGGCTGGCGGTTGCATGTGACATCACGTGGAGGCGGAGTCACACAGCAACGCTAGGGTGACCCCGCGTCTCCTCTCCTCACACCATCACACGCGCTCTGCCCTGACACTGACAGATTGACACTGTGTGCAGCGAGCTGTAAAAAAAAGCCCCTTTTGTACCCTGCTATAATAATATATATATATATATATATAGATTGACCAGCCAGGCCAGCACTGAGGCCAGCCAGCCAGCACCCTGAGGCCAGCCAGCCAGCACCCTGAGGCCAGCCAGGCCAGCACCCTGAGGCCAGCCAGGCCAGCACCCTGAGACCAGCCAGGCCAGCACCCTGAGACCAGCCAGGCCAGCACCCTGAGACCAGCCAGGCCAGCACCCTGAGACCAGCCAGGCCAGCACCCTGAGGCCAGCCAGCCAGCACTGAGACCAGCCAGGCCAGCACTGAGACCAGCCAGACCAGCACTGAGACCAGCCAGGCCAGCACTGAGACCAGCCAGGCCAGCACTGAGACCAGCCAGGCCAGCACCCTGAGACCAGCCAGGCCAGTGCCAGTATTTTCTGTGAAATATATATGCATACTATGAGCGTATAATTAATAATTGTTTGGGGGAGTGGATCTTGGGTGGGAGTTCCCACACTTTTTTCCCCAGGACTTAACCACTGGTTACATGACTACGAAACAAAACAGGTTTTGTTTATCACTTAACAGAAGATGGATACCTGGTCATAAAGCGTTGCCTGAGGTTAAAAACAGGATTCCAGGCTTGACTAACAACAACATAATGGGGGGGGGGTGTTGTTATACAAACATTATTACATACCATACAGATACACTGAGACCAGCCAGGCCAGCACCCTGAGACCAGCCAGCCAGCACCCTGAGACCAGCCAGGCCAGCACTGAGACCAGCCAGCCAGCACCCTGAGACCAGCCAGCCAGCACCCTGAGACCAGCCAGGCCAGCACTGAGACCAGCCAGCACCCTGAGATCAGCCAGGCCAGCACTGAGACCAGCCAGCCAGCACCCTGAGACCAGCCAGGCCAGCACTGAGATCAGCCAGGCCAGCACTGAGATCAGCCAGGCCAGCACTGAGATCAGCCAGGCCAGCACTGAGATCAGCCAGGCCAGCACTGAGATCAGCCAGCCAGCACCCTGAGATCAGCCAGGCCAGCACCCTGAGATCAGCCAGGCCAGCACCCTGAGATCAGCCAGGCCAGCACCCTGAGGCCAGCCAGCCAGCGCCCTGAGGCCAGCCAGCCAGCGCCCTGAGGCCAGCCAGCCAGCGCCCTGAGACCAGCCAGCCAGCGCCCTGAGACCAGCCAGCCAGCGCCCTGAGACCAGCCAGCCAGCGCCCTGAGACCAGCCAGCCAGCGCCCTGAGACCAGCCAGGCCAGCACACTGAGACCAGCCAGGCCAGCACTGAGGCCAGCCAGCCAGCACCCTGAGGCCAGCCAGGCCAGCCAGCCAGCACCCTGAGGCCAGCCAGGCCAGCCAGCCAGCCAGCACCCTGAGGCCAGCCAGGCCAGCCAGCCAGCACCCTTAGGCCAGCCAGCCAGCACCCTGAGGCCAGCCAGCCAGCACCCTGAGATCAGCCAGCCAGCACCCTGAGATCAGCCAGCCAGCACCCTGAGATCAGCCAGCCAGCACCCTGAGATCAGCCAGCCAGCACCCTGAGATCAGCCAGCCAGCGCACCCTGAGATCAGCCAGCGCACCCTGAGATCAGCCAGCCAGCGCACCCTGAGATCAGCCAGCCAGCGCACCCTGAGATCAGCCAGCCAGCGCACCCTGAGATCAGCCAGCCAGCGCACCCTGAGATCAGCCAGCCAGCGCACCCTGAGATCAGCCAGGCCAGCGCACTGAGACCAGCCAGGCCAGCGCACTGAGACCAGCCAGGCCAGCGCATTGAGACCAGCCAGGCCAGCGCACTGAGACCAGCCAGGCCAGCACTGAGACCAGCCAGGCCAGTGCCAGTATTTTCTGTGAAATATATATGCATACTATGAGCGTATAATTAATAATTGTTTGGGGGAGTGGATCTTGGGTGGGAGTTCCCACACTTTTTTCCCCAGGACTTAACCACTGGTTACATGACTACGAAACAAAACAGGTTTTGTTTATCACTTAACAGAAGATGGATACCTGGTCATGAAGCGTTGCCTGAGGTTAAAAACAGGATTCCAGGCTTGACTAACAACAACATAATGGGGGGGGGGGGTGTTGTTATACAAACATTATTACATACCATACAGATACACTGAGACCAGCCAGGCCAGCACCCTGAGACCAGCCAGCCAGCACCCTGAGACCAGCCAGCCAGCACCCTGAGACCAGCCAGCCAGCACCCTGAGACCAGCCAGCCAGCACCCTGAGACCAGCCAGCCAGCACCCTGAGACCAGCCAGGCCAGCACTGAGACCAGCCAGCACCCTGAGATCAGCCAGGCCAGCACTGAGACCAGCCAGCCAGCACCCTGAGATCAGCCAGGCCAGCACTGAGATCAGCCAGGCCAGCACTGAGATCAGCCAGGCCAGCACTGAGATCAGCCAGGCCAGCACTGAGATCAGCCAGGCCAGCACTGAGATCAGCCAGGCCAGCACCCTGAGATCAGCCAGCCAGCACACTGAGACCAGCCAGGCCAGCACCCTGAGGCCAGCCAGCCAGCACCCTGAGATCAGCCAGCCAGCACCCTGAGATCAGCCAGGCCAGCACCCTGAGATCAGCCAGGCCAGCACCCTGAGGCCAGCCAGCCAGCACCCTGAGGCCAGCCAGCCAGCGCCCTGAGGCCAGCCAGCCAGCGCCCTGAGGCCAGCCAGCCAGCGCCCTGAGGCCAGCCAGCCAGCGCCCTGAGACCAGCCAGCCAGCGCCCTGAGACCAGCCAGCCAGCGCCCTGAGACCAGCCAGCCAGCGCACTGAGACCAGCCAGGCCAGCACACTGAGACCAGCCAGGCCAGCACTGAGGCCAGCCAGCCAGCACCCTGAGGCCAGCCAGGCCAGCCAGCCAGCACCCTGAGGCCAGCCAGGCCAGCCAGCCAGCACCCTGAGGCCAGCCAGCCAGCACCCTGAGGCCAGCCAGCCAGCACCCTGAGGCCAGCCAGCCAGCACCCTGAGATCAGCCAGCCAGCACCCTGAGATCAGCCAGCCAGCACCCTGAGATCAGCCAGCCAGCACCCTGAGATCAGCCAGCCAGCGCGCCCTGAGATCAGCCAGCCAGCGCGCCCTGAGATCAGCCAGCCAGCGCGCCCTGAGATCAGCCAGCCAGCGCGCCCTGAGATCAGCCAGCCAGCGCGCCCTGAGATCAGCCAGCCAGCGCGCCCTGAGATCAGCCAGCCAGCGCGCCCTGAGATCAGCCAGCCAGCGCGCCCTGAGATCAGCCAGCCAGCGCGCCCTGAGACCAGCCAGGCCAGCGCACTGAGACCAGCCAGGCCAGCGCACTGAGACCAGCCAGGCCAGCGCACTGAGACCAGCCAGGCCAGCGCCCTGAGACCAGCCAGGCCAGCGCACTGAGACCAGCCAGGCCAGCGCCCTGAGACCAGCCAGGCCAGCGCCCTGAGACCAGCCAGGCCAGCGCCCTGAGACCAGCCAGGCCAGCGCCCTGAGACCAGCCAGGCCAGCACCCTGAGACCAGCCAGGCCAGCACTGAGACCAGCCAGGCCAGTGCCAGTATTTTCTGTGAAATATATATGCATACTATGAGCGTATAATTAATAATTGTTTGGGGGAGTGGATCTTGGGTGGGAGTTCCCACACTTTTTCCCCCAGGACCACTGGTTACATGACTACGAAACAAAACAGGTTTTGTTTATCACTTAACAGAAGATGGATACCTGGTCATGAAGCGTTGCCTGAGGTTAAAAACAGGATTCCAGGCTTGACTAGCAAAAACATAATGGGGGGTGGGGGGGGGGGTGTTGTTATACAAACATTATTACATACCATACAGATACATAGAGATAAAATACAAGAGGGAATGTACAGTTAAAGTGTTTGTAAACCCTTTGTTGCTACTTCTACCTGTAGGTAAGCCTAGAATAAGGCTTTCCTATAGGTAGTGGAAATATCTCCTAAACATGCGACGTTTAGGAGATATTTCACTTGTAGTCCGCCGAAAATGTTAACGGCGCATGCGCTGGGAAGAAACGAAACTCCGTGCATTTTCTTCCCTAGCGTGTGCCGACATTTTGGTGAACGGAGAGTTCCCCTTTTACATCTGAACCCGCAGAGTTCCCCTTTTACATCTGAACCCGCAGAGTTCCCCTTTTACATCTGAATCTGCAGAGTTCCCCTTTACATTTTAATCCGCAGAGTTCCCCTTTTACATCTGATCCGGCAGAGTTCCCCTTTTACTTCTGAATCCGCAGAGTTCCCCTTTTACATCTGAATCCGCAGAGTTCCCCTTTTACATCTGAATCCGCAGAGTTCCCCTTTTACATCTGAATCCGCAGAGTTCCCCTTTTACATCTGAATCCGCAGAGTTCCCCTTTACATTTAAATCCACAGAGTTCCCCTTTTACATCTGAACCTGCAGAGTTCCTCTTTTTCATCTGAATCCGCAGAGTTCCCTTTCACTGTAAGGAGGGCTCTACAGAGTCTGATGTAAGGGAGAACTCTGGGGACTCTGACATAAGGGATGCTCTGGAAACCCTGATTTAAGTGGGAAGACTGACTACTCTGAAGCACAGAGAGGACTCTGTTGTAAGGGGGAACACTGTGGCCTATGGTGTAAAGTGGAACTGTAATATAAGGGGTGCTCTGAGAACCCTGACTTACCTTAGTGTAGGCAGGAGAGAGAAGGGAGGAGACTTCAGTCACAGACAGGAATGGATGGTGAGCTCACTCACCCCTTGGCAGTCAGCACCTCTCATCCAGATGTATCTGAGGCTGCTGGACTTCAAATTTCCGGCCCCTACTTTCCTTTTCTGGGATTGGAATGTGGGCAGACACAGAGGGGAAGGGGCAGAAGGAAGAGGAGCAGAATGAGCCCTCTCTCCTCTCCCGTCTGTATGTGGGGGGGGGGGTTTAGTGTTGGCTTTGGGCAGTGTGAAAGAGACACCCTCAGCTTAGACAACTGGAGGCAGCAACCCTGCTGGGAGGCCAGAGTCCAGTGTGAATTGCATACTCACGCCGATTCACAAACATACGCGCGCCCGGCGTTTAAGTTTTACGTCGTTTGCATTCGTCGCTTTCTGCGTAAGGCTGCTCCTGCTATTAGGAGGCGCAGCCAATGGTAAGTATACACGTCGTTCCCGACGTGTATTTACGTTGTTTGCGTAAGTGAATCGTGAATGGCGCTGGACGCCATTTACGTTCACGTCGAAGCAAATGACGTCCTTGCGACGTCATTTACCGCAATGCACGTCGGGAAATTTTCCAGACGGAGCATGCGCAGTACGTTTGGCGCGGGAACGCGCCTAATTTAAATGATCCACGGCCCCCTACGGGATCATTTAAATTAAGCGCGCTTACGCCGGCCACTTTTCCGAAACGCCCCCGCAAATTAGGGAGCAAATGCTTCGTGAATGAAGCGTAGCTCAAGTAATTTACGGAGGCGTAGCGTAAAAACGGTACGCTGCGCCGCCGTAGTAGTGCGCTCCCCTACTTGAATCTACCCCAATGTCCTCCAATGTTCTACCCCAATGTCCCCCAATGTTCTCCTGGTAAAAGTTGGTTGCGACCCGTGTCTTCATCAGACCCAGTGCTATGCTTAGAACAGGCCAACCAACATACAGGCAGTGGCCTGACGTAGGAGGACCTTTGTGTTTTGGACGTATTTCCCCACCGCCATGTTAGACTTGTAAGACTGGTGGAAATATGGAGCAGACGGTGGGCATTGGGTCTGACACACCAGGAAAGATCAGCCTTTGTATCGCTATTGGCGCTCACATTACTTTGGGAAGTCTTTTTGGTGACTGGTGTGCAGAAGGATATCTCTTACATCTGATGAAGGTCTTCTGATGGTCTGGGAAGTAATGCCTCTCTTCTTGTCTCTTAGGCCTCCAGAAGTGGTCTCTGCACCTTTCTTTGGTCCTCCTGCTGCTCTGTCTGGTTTCATTGGCAGCTCTCATCGGCTTGACTGTGAAATGTAAGTACCGTATATACTCGAGTATAAGCCAAACCGAATATAAGCCGAGGCACCTAATTTTACCACAAAAAAATAGGAAAACGTATTGACTCGAGTATAAGCCTAGGGTGAGAAATACAGCAGCTACTGTAAGTGGAAAAGAGGGTCAACAATGCCCATTTGCAGCCTCACTGTTCCCATTTGCAGCCTCACTGTGCCCATTTGCAGCCTCACTGTGCCTCACTGTTCCCATTTGCAGCCTCACTGTTCCCATTTGCAGCCTCACTGTGCCCATTTGCAGCTTCACTGTGCCCATCTGCAGCCACACTGTGCCCATTTTCAGCCTCACTGTGCCTTACTGTTCCCATTTGCAGCCTCACTGTGACCATCTGAAGCCTCACTGTGCCCATTTGCAGCCTCACTGTGCCCATTTGCAGCCTCACTGTGCCCATTTGCAGCCTCACTGTGCCCCTTTGCAGCCTCACTGTGCCCCTTTGCAGCATCACTGTTCCCATTTTCAGCCTTACTGTGCCCTTTTGCAGCCTCACTGTGCCTCACTGTTCCAATTTGCAGCCTCACTGTGTCCATTTGCAGCTTCACTGTGCCTATTTGAACCCTTACTGTGCCCATTTGCAGCCTCACCGTGCCCATCTGCAGCCTCACTGTGCCCATCTGCAGCCTCACTGTGCCCATTTTCAGCCTCACTGTGCCCATTTTCAGCCTCACTGTACCCATTTGCAGCATCACTGTGCCTCACTGTGCCCATCTGCAGCCTCACTGTGCCCATTTTCAGCCTCACTGTGCCCATTTGCAGCATCACTGTGCCTCAATGTACCCATCTGCAGCCTCACTGTGCCCATTTTCAGCCTCATTGTGCCTCACTGTACCCATTTGCAGCATCACTGTGCCTCACTGTGCCCATCTGCAGCCTCACTGTGCCCATCTGCAGCCTCACTGTGCCCATCTGCATGCCTCACTGTGCCCATCTGCATGCCTCAGCCTCACTGTGCCCATACGCTGTGACATGCAGTCTAGTCGGCGGCCGTCCAGTGTAACAAAGCCCCGCCTCCTCCTCGTCCGTGACGGAACACTGACTCCGTTTCCCAGCAGTGAGTCAGTATTCAGCCTATCACGGATGAGGACGAGGAGAAGGCGGGGCTTTGTTACACTACACGGCCGCCGACTAGACTGCATGTCACAGCGCCGGGAGATCATAAGGCTGCAGATGGGCACAGTGAGGCAGAGAGACTCGAGTATCAGCCGAGGGGGGCTTTTTCACCACCAAAAAATGTGCTGAAAACCTTGGCTCGAGTATATACGGTAATTCCCCACATTATTAAAGTCATTTTAAGGAAAAGCATCACAAACAAACAAGTTATACTTACCTGTTCTGTGTAATGGTTCTGCACAGGGAAGCCTCGATCCCCCTTCCTGTGTGTGGGCCCCCCCCCCCCCCCACCGGACCCACGCACAGGAAGGTCCCATCAACAAAAACTTGGTGGTGATCAAACACCACCTAATGAAAGCTCTATTTGTATGAAAAAAATTATATCAATTTCATTTGGGTACAGTGTTGCATGATCGCGCAATCGCCAATTAAAGTAGCACCGTGCGGTATAGCAAAAAATGTCCTGGTCATAAGAGAGCTAAATTCTTCTGGAGTTCAAGTGGTTAAAGATGCTCATTGTAAGAATCTACATACAGGGCCGATCCTAAAGGGTCACAGACGCCTGGGTGCAGAAATATTTCTGGCGCCCCCACATGGGCGTGGTCATCTTACCAACTCCGCCCCTTTACAAATGTTTCTATGGCAACGATTCGAACACAGAGATGTTCCCCTAACACAGACAGGGAGAACACGTCAGGCACGGCTGATCACGATGTAAACAGGAAGAGCCGTTGATCGGCTCTCCTCACTTGCCTGACAGACACGAGTAGAGGAGAGCCGATCGCCGGCTCTCCTGACAGGGGGGGTTCGCGCTGATTGTTTATCAGCGCAGTCCACCCTCGGATGCCAACACTGGACCACCAGGGAGTGCCCCCCCGGTTGCCAAATGGAGCAAAAAAAAACAATAAAACAAAAAAAATAAACACAATCGATGCCAATCAGTGCCCACAAATGGGCACTGACTGACAACATGGGCACTGACTGTAATAATGCCCAGCAATGCCATCAGTGCCACCTCTTAGTGCCCATCTATGCCCAGTGTCCACCTATCAGTGCCCATCTGTGCCACCCATAAGTACCCATCAGTGCCACCCATAAGTGCCACTCATCAGTGCCGCCAAAGTGTGCCCAGTGCCGCCTATGAGTGCCCATCAGTGCCGCCTATGAATGCACATAAGTGCAGCATACCAGCGCCACCTATCAGTGCCGCCTCATCAGTGCCCATCAGTGCCGCCTCATCGGTGCCCATCAGTGCCGCCATATCAGTGCCCATAATTGAAGAAGAAAGCTTACTTATTTACAAAAAGAAATAACAGAAAATAAAAACTTAATTTTTTTCAAAAATGTTGGTCGTTTTTTAGTTGTTGCGCAACAAATTAAAATCGCAGAGGTGATCAAATACCACCAAAAGAAAGCTCTGTTTGTGGGAACAAAATGATAAAAATTTCATTTGGGTACAGTGTAGCACGACCGCGTAATTGTCATTGAAATTGCGACAGCGCTGAAAGCTGAAAATTGGCTTGGGCGGGAAGGTGCGTAAGTGCTTGGTATGGAAGTGGTTAAACAAAGTTTTGTTACTCCCTTTTCCCCATTCCTCTGAGCTGGATATTCACCAACAAAGCCCGTTGCAGTGTTACGGCTGACTTTGTCTTCCTGTCTGTGTGCAATGTGCAGCAGACTCCCACAGACTTCTAGAGAGCCAAGAGACAGATTGGGTCTCGGAACTTCTCCAAAGTCTCTTTGTCTCTTAATACATCAGTCTGTCTGTGTCACATGTTGCAGATGTCCAACAGTCCAATGATTTCCAGAAGTCGGTGACCGATCACGAGACAATGAGCGGCAGTATGACTCGGAGCCTCAGGAGTGGAGAGGACCTCCTGGAATCGGTGAAGAAGAAGCTGGTGATCACCGAGAGTGACCTGGAGAAGACCCGTCTGGAGCTGGAGACGGCAGTCCAGGGTATTGTGGATCTGAACAGCTCTCTGCTGCAGTGCAAGTGGGAGGAACATAATTCTACATCTGAAAGACGAGCAACGGAGGAAATGTTAAGAGACACAAGAACTAAACTGGACAAGTATGAAAAAGGTATCTCAGGTATTCAAAACAAGAAATCAAAAATTATTGTATCTGTGCTATTTTGAAAACAAGTAACACAAATGAAAATTAATACAGCGTGTCACGAGTAGCCGAAAGAAGCCAAAAGTGACTTACACCAACGGATCTTAGGCTGCAATCTCCCGCCGGCCGCTAGGTGGCGCTTCGGTTTTTTACGCGACGAATATGCAAATTCTGATTTCCGCCGATTCAGAAACGAACGCCCGCCCGTCGCTTTTTTTTTTTACGTCGTTTGCGTTCGGCTTTTTCCGGCGTATACTTACCCCTGCTATATGCGGCGTATCCAATGTTAAGTATGGCCGTTGTTCCCGCGCCGAGTTTTGAATTTTTACCTCGTTTGCGTAAGTCGGTCGCGAATACGGATGGACGTAATTTACGTTCACGCCGAAACCAATGACGTCCTATCGACGTCATTGGGAGCAATGCACGCCGGAAAAATTCACGGACGGCGCATGCGCATTTAAATCGTCGCGGGGACACGCCTGATTTAAATGCTACACTCCCCCTAGCTGCGGAATTTGAATTCCGCCGGGGGAGTTACGATCCGCCGGCGCAAGTTTCGAGGTAAGTGCTTTCTGAATACTGCACTAGCCTCTCAAATTTGCGCCGGCGGATCGTAAATCAGATAGATAGATTACGCGGATCTAAAGATCCGCTAATCTATCTGAATCTAGCCCTATAACTTTTGCGCAAACCAATCAATAAACGCTTATTGCGATTTTCTTTTTTCTACCAAAAATATGTAGAAGAATACGTATCGGCCTAATCTGAGCAAAAAAAAAATAGTTAAAAAAAAAAAATTGGGGATATTTATTATTGCAAAAAGTACAAAATATTGTTTTTTTTTTCAAACTTATCGCTCTATTTTTGTTTATAGCGCCAAAAATAAAAAACGCAGAGGTGATCAAATACCACCAAAAGAAAGCTCTATTCGTGGGGAAAGAAGGATGCCAATTTTTTTTTTTGGGGGCCACGTTGCACGACCGCGCAATTGTCAGTTAAAGCGACGCAGTGCTGAATCGCAAAAAATGGCCGGGTCATTTGGCAGCCGAATGGTCCGGGGCTTAAGTGGTTAACCTCCTAACAAATATTTTTTTTTTAGAACAAGATGGCTTCTGCTCTGTGCTAATCTATGATTAGGAGTTTTAATCATATTGATCCTTTTAATAGTTCTGACAGAATAAAAGAATGAACTTGTCACAATGTTTCAACTTGCAGGAATCTCCCAGAATCCCTCACATCATTCTCTATAATGAATCATCTCTTTGAGATTCTTCTATACAGGCATACAGAGACTTTGCTGATGATGCTAAAAAAGCGCAGAAATGTTTAGATTTATTTGTACCGTATTTATCGCGGTATAACGCGCTCTGGCGTATACCGCGCACCCCCAAAGTGGCCCCCAATCCTGTGGGAAAAAAAGATTTTTTGTTGTTTTGTACTTACAGTTTTGATGTCTTGCGCGGCGTCCATCTGCGGCCTCGTCGGGTCCGGCGTCCTTCTGCGGCCTCGTCGGGTGTCCTCTTCGGCGGGTCCGGCGTCCGTCTTCGGCGGGTCGGGCGTCCATCTTCGGCGGGTCGGGCGTCCATCTTCGGCGGGTCGGGCGTCCATCTTCGGCGGGTCGGGCGTCCATCTTCGGCGGGTCCGGTGTCCATCTTCGGCGGGTCCGGTGTCCATCTTCGGCGGGTCCGGCGTCCTTCGGCGGCGTCCTCCCGCTCGTTTCCCGCCACGACTTTGAATACTGCGCCCGCATATAGCGAGCGCAGTACACTCGTGAATCTTCGGGCAGGCTCGGGCGCCTCTCGCACTGACGTCCTGTACGCTCAGGACGTCAGGACGTCAGTACGAGAGGCGCCGAGACTGGCCGAAGATTCACGAGTGTACTGCGCTCGCTATATGCGGGCGCAGTATTCAAACTCATGGCGGGAAAGCGGGTATCGGCGTATATCGCGCACCCACGATTTTGCCCTGATTTTCAGGGCAAAATAGTGCGCGGTATACGCCGATAAATACGGTAATTCTTTATAAATAAAATAAAAATACTTAGGCCTGGATTCACAAAGCACTTAGGCCGACATATCTCGAGATACGCTGCGTAAGTGTAAATGTGCGCCGTCGTATCTGTGCGCCATGCCCACAAAACTAGATACGCCTGAATACAGGCTTCCTACGACCGACGTAACTTGCCTACGCCGTCGTATCGTGGGCGCATATTTACGCTGGGCGCATTTTCCACTCCCATTGATTTCCTATGCACATATGCAAATTAGGGAGATACGCCGATTCACGAACGTACTTGCGCCCGGCGCATAATATATGCGGTTTGCGCAAGTCGTACGTCCGGCGTAAAGTTATTCCCCATATAGGAGGCGCAAGTCATGCTAAGGTATAGACCAGGGAACAGCCGTCATATCTTAGGGAGTAATTCCGACGTGATTCTGAGCATGTGCACAGGGATATGTCCACGGGGCGGCGCATGCGCCGTTCATTTTAAATACTTCTATGACGCTTGGCCCATCATTTGCATGGGGTCACGCCTCATTAACATGGCTCACTCCCACTTCCACTTACGCTGGCTTACGCCGAGGCAACCCAGCGTATCTTTAAGGCCCCATACACACGAGAGGATCCATCCGCTGAAAAATCTCAGCGGATCGGTTTCAGCGGATAGATCCCCTGGTGTGTACGTTCCAGCGGATATTTATCCGCGGATATTTCCGATTTCCAGCAGATAAAAATTTGTAGACATGCTAACAAATCTATCCGCTGGAATAGGCACCAGCGGATCGATCCGGTGGTCTGTACAGACTCACCGGATCGATCCGTCCGAACCCTTCCCTCGCATTGCGTCGTAATGATTCGACGCATGCGTGGATATCCTTATATGACAGCGTCGCGCACGTCGCCGCGTCATCATCGCATCGACGGCGCGACACGTCACCGCGATGGGAATTCGGCGCGGATTTCAATCCGATGGTGTGTACACTCCATCGGATTAAAATCCGCAGAGGATTTATCCGCGGATACGGTCCGGCGGACCGTATCCGCGGATAAATCCTATCGTGTGTATGGGGCCTAAGAGTGAGTGGGAGCGAGTGCTTTGTGAATCCAGTGCTTGCATCTGTGCGCTGCGCCGGCGTAGCGTAAAAGAGATACGCTACGCCGGCATAAATATGCGCCGATGTCTGTGAATCCGGGCCATAATGGATGTTTTTATGGGATAAAATATCTTATTATCCTGTATAATTTACCTTTTGTTGGGGACTGTGCTAAAAATACCTATAAAAGTAACAAGGAATTGACACCCCTCCCCTCAGAAAATCATTTACTATTATTGTTCTCTCCCCCCCCCCCCCCCACCACCACCACTAACTGCTTCTTCCGGGGTTTCCGTTTCAGACTTTTGTCCTGAAGGATGGATCTATTTCAGAATGAAATGTTTCTGGTTTTCCAGTGAAAAGAAAACGTGGAAAAATAGTGAAAATGATTGCGGAAGCAAAAATTCCAAACTGATTGTTGTGCAGCAGAATGACAAGGAGCTAAAGGTAATTACAGATAATTATATATATATATATATGCGTGCCCGCCGCGTCACGTGCCCGGTGTCCGCCAGGCACCCGCGATTGCCTGTCACACAGCAGGACAGAGCATCTGTGTGTGTATAGGAAAACCGATCGGTCTCCTCCCCCTCATCAGTCCCCTCCCCCCATAGTTAGAATCACTCCCTAGGGTACACATTTAACCTATTGATCGCCCCCTAGTGGTTAACCCCTTTCCTGACAGTCACATTTATACAGTAATCAGTGCATTTTTATAGCACTGGTCGCTGTATAAATGTGAATGGCCCCAAAAATGTGTCAAAAGTGTCCGATGTGTCCACCGCAATGTTGCAGTTACGATACAAATTGCAGATCACCGCCATTACTAATAATAAAAATAAATAAATAACAATAAAAATGCCATAAATGTATCTCCTATTTTGTAGACGCTATGGGCCAGATTCTCGTAGTTTGGCGTATTTTTGTGCGGGCGTAACGTATCCTATTTACGTTATGCCTCCGCAACTTAGACGGGCAAGTGCTGTATTCTCAAAGCACTTGCTCCGTAAGTTGCGGCGGCGTAGCGTAAATAGGCCGGCGTAAGCCCGCCTAATTCAAATTTGGAACAGGGGGGCGTGTTTTATGTAAATGTTCTGTGACCCGACGTGATTGACACCGTCCATGGAATATCCCAGTGTGCATTGCTCTAAAGTACGCCGCAAGGACGTATTGGTTTCGACGTGAACGTAAATGACGTCCAGCCCCATTCACGGACGACTTACGCAAACAACGTAAAAAAATGCAAAATTCGACGCGGGAACGACGTCCATACTTAACATTGGTACGCCGCATGTACGCCACCATATAGCAGGGGTAACTTTACGCCGGGAAAAGCCTAACGCAAACGGCGTATCTGTACTGCGTCGGCCAGGCGTACGTTCGTGAATTCGCATATCTAGCTGATTTACTATATTTCTAGGCGTAAATCAGCGTACACGCCCCTAGCGGCCAGCGTAAATATGCAGTTAAGATCCGACGGCGTAACAGACTTACGCCAGTCGGATCTAATAGAAATCTATGTGTAACTGATTCTAAGAATCAGGCGCATAGATACGACGGCGCAACTCAGAGATACGACGGCGTATCTGGAGATACGCCGTCGTATCTCTTTTGAGAATCTGGCCCTAAAACTTTTGTGCAAACCAATCAATAAACGCTTATTGCGTAAACTGAGGAAAAATATTTTTATATATATATATATTTTGGGGGGATATTTATTACGGCAAAAAGTAAAAAAATTCGATTTTTTTTCAAAATTGCCGCTCTATTTTTGTTTATAGCACAAAAAATGAAAATCGCAGAGGTGATCAAATACCACCAAAAAAAAATGGGAAAAAAATGATCAAACTTTCATATGGGTAGAGTGTTGCATGGCCTGCGCAATTGTCATTCAAAATACGACAGCGCTGAAAGCTGAAAATGGGCCTGGGCCGGAAGGGGGTGAAAGTGCCCGGTATTGAAGTGGTTAAAGCCTCATCAGCGCACATTAATGAAGGAGAAAAATTACCTGTTTGGAAATATGACAAACTATGAATTTTTTTTTTTTTTAATTCTCCATCTTTTTTTGTTTGTAAAAAAACAAAAGAAAGCTCTACTTATGGGAAAGAAATGATAAAAATTCCATATGGGTACAGTGTGCCACCTATCCATCAGTAGACCAAGTGAGAAAAATTAGCTGCACGCCAACATCCGTCCAATCAGGTTTATTGAAATCCTGCCAGCAGGACAAAAACTACGGACCAATGGGTGAGGACGTTCCACATATACCGTATATACTCAAGTATAAGCTGACTTGAATATAAGCCGAGGCACCTAATTTTACCACAAAAAAATGGGAAAATTTATTGACTCGAGTATAAGCCTAGGGTGTCCATCTGCATGCCTCACTGTGCCTCACTGTGTCCATCTGCATGCCTCACTTTGTCCATGTGCATGCCTTACTGTGCTCATGCCTCACTATGTGCATGCCTCACTGTGCCCATGCCTCACTGTGCCCATGCCTCACTGTGTGCATGCCTCACTGTGCCCATCTGCATGCCTCACTGTGCCCATGCCTCACTGTGTCCATCTGCATGCCTCACTTTGTCCATGTGCATGCCTTACTGTGCTCATGCCTCACTAGGTGCATGCCTCACTGTGCCCATGCCTCACTGTGCCCATGCCTCACTGTGTGCATGCCTCACTGTGCCCATCTGCATGCCTCACTGTGCCCATGCCTCACTGTGTGCATGCCTCACTGTGCCCATGCCTCACTGTGACGTTTAACATGGGAGTCTATGGAAGGGGTGCCCGACTGGCCAGTACCGGGTCCCCAAAAATTACCGGAGAAATTACTGTTTAACATGTGAGTCTATGGAAGGAGTTCCCTAGTTTGAAAAATCGTTGCTCCCCGGCCGTAGGTCCCCCAGACAACAAACTTTGCACACTTGTAGAGGAGAAATATAGCTATGTGTGTACCAAGTTCCGGGTCCAGTGGACCTACGACCGGCCAGTACCGGGTTCCCAAAAATTACCGGAGAAATTACTGTTTAACATGTGAGTCTATGGAAGGAGTTCCCTAGTTTGAAAAATCGGTGCTCCCCGGCCGTAGGTCCCCCAGACAACAAACTTTGCACATTTTTAGAGGAGAAATGGAGCTATGTGTGTGCTAAGTTCCAGGTCCAGGTAACCTACGACCGGCCAGTACCGGGTCCCCAAAAATCACCAGAGAAATTACTGTTTAACATGTGAGTCTATGGAAAGAGTTCCCTAGTTTGAAAAATTGGTGCTCCCCGGCCGTAGGTCCCCCAACCAACAAACTTTGCACACGTGTAGAAAAGAAATGGGGCTACATGTGTGCTAATTTCCATGTCCAGAGGACCTACGACCGGCCAGTACCGGGTGACCAAAAATCACTGGAGAAAGAACTGTTTAACATGGGAGTCTATAGAAAGGGGTTCCCTAGTTTGAAAAATCGGTGCTCCCCAGCCGCAGGTCCCCCAACCAACAAACTTTGCACACTTATAGAGGAGAAATGGGGCTACATGTGTGCCAAGTTTAGGGTCCAGGGGACCTACGTTTGGCCAGGACCTGGTCCCCAAATGCCAGGAGATCACGCGCAAAAAGGTGACTCGAGTATAAGCCGAGGGGGGCATTTTCAGCACACAAAAAACCTCGGCTTATACTCGAGTATATACGGTACTTTGTGCGTCTTCAAAACCCGGGGTTATATGTGAAACGTTGTCACCCCTTGGTCCGTTGTTTTAGTCCTGCTGGCAGTCTTTCAATAAACCTGTTGGACGGATGTTGGCGTGCAGCTAATTTTTCTCACTTGGTCTACATGTTCACGGTTGCGAGCCGGCGCTGGCACCCAGCCCCCTTCCTTTTTGGTGGATTATATTACTTACCTGTAAGTTAGCGATCTGTCTCATTTTTCCAATGTCCATCAGTGCCGCCCCTCAGTGCAGCCTCATCTGTGCCTCCTCATCAGTACCCACCAGTGCTGCCTCTTCAGTGCCCATCAGTGAAGGAGAAAAATTACCTGTTTGTACAATTGTATATCAAACTATAAAAAATATATATATATTTTTTTAACATGTTTGGTCTTTTAACATGTATTTAGCAAAAAAAAAAAAAACCCCTGCTCTAGTTGTGTGAACACAATAATAAAAATGTCATATGGGTACATTGTTGTATGACCGCGCAATTGCTATTCAAAGTGTAAGAACGGTGAAAGCTGAAAATTGTACTGGGCAGGAAGGGGGTATAGGTGCCCAGTAAGCAAGTGGTTAAATATTAGTTAAAGGGGCTGTAAAGGTTCATGTTTTTTCACCTTAATGCATCCTATGCATTAAGGTGAAAAAACATCTGGGGGCAGATCAACAAAAGAATTACGCCGGCGTATCTATTGATACGCCGCGTAATTTTAAAGTTCCCGCGTCGTATCTTTGTTTTGTATCTACAAAACAAGATACGTCTGCATCTGGCCTCGATCCGACTGGCGTACGTCTTAGTATGCTGTCGGATCTTAGGTGCATTTTTCCGCCAGCCGCTAGATGGCGTTTCCGTTGAATTCGGCATGCAAATTAGATAGTTACGGCGACCCACGAACATACGTCCGGCCGGCTTTTTCCGGCATATAGTTACCCCTGCTATTATGAGGCGTACTCAATGTTAAGTATGGCCGTCATTCCCGTGCCGAATTTTGAAATTTTTACGTCGTTTGCGTAAGTCGTTTGCGAATAGGGATTTGCGTAGAATTACATCACCGTCGTAAACATTGGCTTGTTCTGGTTTAATTTTGAGCATGCGCACTGGGATACCCCCATGGACGGCGCATGCGCAGTTAAAAAAAAACGTTGTTTACGTCAGGTCACAACGTATTTACATAAAACACGCCCCCATCTCATCCATTTGAATTGCGCGCCCTTATGCTGGCAAAGATACACTACGCCGCCGTAACTTACGGCGCAGATTCTTTGAGGATTCCAAAAAAAAAAAAAAAAACGTTACGGCAGCGTAGTGTATCTTAGGCCGAGTACTCACGGCAGGACATGTCCGATGAAAACGGTCTGCAGACCGTTTCCATCGGACATGTCTGGCCGGGGACTGCCCGGGGACTTCTGTTCGATGGCTATACACACCATCGAACAGAAGCCCGCGCGTAAACATTACGCGGGGCGTGTCCGCGGTGTCGCCGCGACAATGACGCGGCGACGTGGGCGGGCCGCCTTAAAAATGCTTCCACGCATGCGTCGAAGTCATTCGACGCATGCGAGGGATGCGGGCGGCAGGACATGTACGGTAGGTCTGTACAGACGACCGTACATGTCCGGGCGGACAGGTTTCCAGCGGACTGTTTTAAAGCAAGTCCGGGAAACAGTTGTCCGCTGGAAACCTGTCTGATCCGTCCCAAAATGGTCCGCTCGGGCCAACACACGGCCAAACATGTCTGCTGAAACTGGTCTGCGGACCAGTTTCAGCAGACATGTTTGGTCGTGAGTACGGGGCCCAAGATACGCTACGCCCGACGCAAAAATGCGCCGATGTACGTGGATCTGCCCCCTGATGTTTTCCGGCCCCCTCAGCCCCCTGGTTAACCTACCTGAGCCCTCGAAAATTCCCGCATCAAGAACGCGCTTGATCTCGACCCAGTCTTCTCGGCTATTCTCGGCTCTTCCTTGGATAGATTGATAGCAGAGCAGCCATTGGCTCACGCTGCTGTCAATCAACTCCAATGACGTGAGGGCTGGGAGGCAGGGCCGAGTCGTGTAGTTGCCGGCTATGCTCGCCGGATACAGGACTCAGGAGCGTGCCCGCAAGGTAACCCCCTTGGGAGAGAGCTTCCCAGAGGGGGTTATCAGAAGTGGGGAGGAGCTGAGAGAGCCGCCGAGGGACCCCAGAAGATGTGGATCGGGGCCACTCTGTGCAAAACAAGTTGCACAATGGAGGTAAGTATAACATGTTTGTTATTTAAAACATTTTTTTTAAAGCTTTACAACCACTTTAACTACTTGCCGACCAGCCGCCGCAGTAATACGGAGGCAGGTCGGCTCCCCTGCACGAGGTCACGTAGATCTACGTCACCTCACGAATCAGCCACTAGGGGCGTGTGCGCGCCCCCCGCTCGCCCCCTGATCCTGACGCGCGTCATCACCCCCGGGCACCCGCGATCACTCGTTATAGAGCGGGGACCGGGAGCTGTGTGTGTAAACACACGGCTCCCGGTCCTGTCAGGGGAGAAATGCCTGACCGTCTGTTCATACAATGTATGAACAGCGATCAGTCATTTCCCCAAGTCAGTCCCACCCCCCCCTTCAGTTAGAACACACCCAGGGAACATAAATAACCCCTTCCCTGCCCCCTAGTGTTAACCCCTTCCTTGCCAGTGGCCTTTTTATAGTAATCCAATGCATTTTTATAGCACTGATCGCTATAAAAATGCCAATGGTCCCAAAAATGTGTCAAAAGTGTCCGAAGTGTCCGCCATAATGTCGCAGTACCGAAAAAAAATCGACGATCGCCGCCATTAGTAGTAAAAAAAATATTAATAAAAGTGCCATAAAACTCCCCCCTATTTTCTAAACACTATGGGCCAGATTCAGAGAAGAAGTACGCCGGAGTATCTGCTGATACTCCGGCGTACTTTCAAATTTGCCGCGTCGTATCTTAATTTGTAATTCACAAAGAAAGATACAACGGCATTTGGCTAATATCCGACAGGCGTACGGCTTCGTACGCCTTCGGATCTTAGGATGCAATACTTCGGTGGCCACTGGGTGGAGATCGCGTAGTTTTCCGCGTCGGGTATGCTAATTAGCTGTTTACGGCGATCCACGAAGGTACCCACGTCCGTCGCATTCTCTTACATCGTCGCTAGTCGGCTTTTCGTGTCGCAAAGTTACGGCTGCTATTTAGGTGGTGTAACAATAGACAGCCCATGTTAAAGTATGGCCGTCGTTCCCGCGTCGAATTTCAATTTTTTTTTTGCGTAAGTCGTCCGGGAATACGAAAGTACGTAACGCACGTCGCCGTTCAAAAAATTACGTCGGGCGACGTCATTTCGCGCAAAGCACGGCAGGAAATTTCAAAACGGAGCATGCGCAGTACGTCCGGCGCGGGAACGCGCCTAATTTAAATGGTACACGCCCCATTTGAATTAGGCAGGCTTGCGTCTTTACGCTACGCCGCCGCTAGTTTACACGCAAGTGCTTTGTGAATCAGGCACTTACGCTGAAAACTTGCGGCGGTGTAACGTAAACGGGATACGTTACGCCGCAGCGCAGGTACCTGAATCTTGCCCTATAACTTTTGCGCAAACCAATCAATAAACGCTTATTGCGATTTTCAATAATACATATCGGCCTAAACTGAGGAAACAAATGTTTTTTTTATATATTTTTGGGAATATTTATTATAGCAAAAAGTAAAAAATTATTATTTTTTTTCAAAATTGTTGCTCTATTTTTGTTTATAGCGCAAAAACTAAAAACCGCAGAGGTGATCAAATACCACCAAAAGAAAGTTCTATTTGTGGGGAAAAAAGGACGCCAATTTTGTTTGGGAGCCACGTCGCACGACCGCGCAATTGTCAGTTAAAGCGACGCAGTGCCGAATCGCAAAAAGCGGTCCGGTCATTGACCAGCAATATGGTCCGGGGGTGAAGTGGTTAATAAAATAGAAAAAAAAAATCACCAGGAAAATTAATTGAATGGAGAAGGAGAATAAGGAGTTAATTAGGGCTGATGAGAGTAAACTAAGGGTTAATAAGGGGTTCAACAGAGGAACATTTAATTTCATTTTTTTTTTTTACATGTCATGTTGCTTTAACTGATTTAATTTGCAAATCGAAAGTTCATCCCTTTGATCTGTAGATGAATAAACAGAAAGATACAAAACGGAAAAATGTTTCTTTGTAGCTTCCTGTGTTGGCTGAGCAATGTTTTTGATAAACATTGCCAGGCTGCTTTTTTTTTTTTTTTACAGCTCTAGGGTTGTCCCGATACCACTTTTTTAGGACCGAGTACAAGTACCGATACTTTTTTTTATGTACTCGCCGATACCGAATACCGATACTTTTTTTTAAATGTGTCCACAAATGCAGCCATGTCCCCCCCATATGCAGCCATGTCCCCCCCATATATGCAGCCATGTCCCTCATATATGTAGCCATGTCCCCAAACATATGCAGCCATGTCCCCCCACATATGCAGCCATATCCCCAAACATATGCAGCCATGTCCCCAAACATATGCAGCCATGTCCCCCACATATATGCAGCCATGTCCCCCACATATGCAGCCATGTCCCCCCCACATATGCAGCCATGTCCCCCATATATGTAGCCATGTCCCCAAACATATGCAGCCATGTCCCCCCACATATGCAGCCTTGTGCCCCACATATATGCAGCCATGTCCCCCACATATATGCAACCATGTCCCGCACATATATGCAGCCATGTCCCCCACATATATGTAGCCATGTCCCGCACATATATGCAGCCATGTCCCCCACATATATACAGCCATGTCCCCCATATATGCAGCCATGTCCCCCACATATATGCAGCCATGTCCCCCATATATGCAGCCATGTCCCCCACATATATCCAGCCATGTCCCCCACATATATCCAGCCATGTCCCCAAACATATGCAGCCATGTCCCCCATACCTAATGATGATGATGCCGCCGCGTTAATCACTGTGCGGCGAACATTACAGGCAGCTTTAGTTTGAATAGCTGTTTTCCCTGCCACGCCGTGTAAAGGACACTCCCCCTTGCTCGGGATTGGACAGATCCGTCCAAGGGGGAGTGTCTATACACGCCGCGGCGGGCAAAACAGCTATTCAAACTAAAGGTGCCTGTAATGTTCGCCGCACGGTGATTAACACGGCAGCGGCGGATTTGCGATATACGGCGTGACGGCGGCGGCGGTGGGGACGGCAAGTATTCTATTTAGGCATCGGGGGTATTTGCGGGAGTACAAGTACTCCCGCAAATACTCGGTAACGGTCCCGATACCGATACTGGTATCGGTATCGGGACAACCCTAGCTATAGCTCCTGCAAGGTTCAGGATAATGTTTTGTTAGCTGTACTCCACCTCACCTCATTCACAAATTGTTTATTCTTCCTAGAATTTTCTATCAAGAAAAGGAGAATTCTGGGTTGGGAAGGAAATAATATGGAATTATCCAAGAGGGTGGAAATGGCCCACTGAATATAATTCGTAAGTATGACATTATAGCAGCGCACGGTGGACGTTCAACTTTTCCCAGCGTAAAGATCTTCCTTCATAGAGCTGATGGATTGAAGAACTCCAAGTGCTGATCTGTAATACAATGCTGTGAAAAAGTAATTGCCCCCTCCCATGCTGAATCATGAATGAACTCTGATTAACCACGATTTTTTGCAAAGCTGAGATAAATTTCACTTGCCACACCCAGGCCCAATTACTGCCAGACCTGTTGAATCAAGAAATCACATAAATAGAAGCTGTAACGGACAGCTTCCGACACTCCACAATCCAGCAGACAGGACCCATTGGATTTCCCCCAAAATAACGAGACACAAGCTCTGTTCTCTGCTTTCAAACAGATGGGGGCAGATCCTCAAAGAAATTACGCCGGCGTATCTGTTGATTCGCCGCGTAATTTAAAATTTCCTGCATCGTATCTTTGTTTTGGTATCCACCAAACAAGATACAACGGCATCTGTGTTAGATCCGACCGGCTTACGCCTTAGTACGCCGTCGGATCTAAGATGCAATTTTCCGGCGGCCGCTGGGTGGCGTTCATGTTGTAATCCGCGTCGAGTATGCAAATTAGCTTTTTCCGACACGAACGTACGAGCGGCCGTCGCATTCTTTTACGTCGTTTCCGTTCGGCTTTTTCCGGCGTATAGTTAAAGCTGCTATCTGGTGGCGTACTCCATGTTAAGTATTGCCGTCGTTCCCGCGTCTAATTTTTAAAATTTTACGTCGTTTGCGTAAGTCGACCGTGAATGGGTGGCTTGACGCCATTTACGTTCACGACGAAAACAATGACATCCTTGCGACGTCATTTGGAGCAATGCACCCTGGGAGTTTTGACGGACGGGGCATGCGCAGTTCGTTCGGCACGGGGACGCGCTTCATTTAAATGAAACACGCCCCC